>NW_028255812.1:600000-832062 GCF_964263255.1 Lissotriton vulgaris | reverse complement strand
TGTGGAGGAACTGAGCAGAATTGGTTTAGGGGATGTACAATGGTTTACCTACCACAGACAGGCTGGCATTGGATATAAATGTTGACCCTGAAGACCTCTCCTGAGAATGCTCCTGGAGCTGTGAAGAACTGTCCTACTCCCTGAAGAACCCAAAGGAAGACTAAACCTTATTGCCTTGAACACTAGACCCTAAAAAAGTGACTCCAAGAGACAGTTGGCCAATTTCCTGTTTGAGCTACAAGAACACAAGGAGCTTCCAGAGGCTTCTCTCCTTTTAACTGCCCTACTGACGAGTTCCAACTGGATCTGTCCTGGACCCTGCTGCTAGCCTCTTGTAAAATGAGCTCTAACCCCAAGAGGTACGCCTATGACCTTGATTCTTGGCCCATGTTAAAGTTGACTCCTCGTGTTCCCAAACTGCAAGAAGTGGGACTTAGATGTGTTTTGACAACTTTCTGCCTGGAGAACTGATGGAGACCAGGGTCAGCAGTCAGCATAGAAGCTGCATCTGTTAATGCAAATCGCTTGTCGGCCTCAACTTGCCCAGTTGCTCCTCTGACTGAGATCCAACTTCCAACAAGTTTTCTGAATCCGAACCTAGAGAGCTTCACTTTGACTGATGCCGAGCAGCATCCGATTTACGCTGTGGCCTTCCTGGGCATGGACTTTAGGCATCTCCTGCTCAGACCTTTTCCTCCTTTGTCGATGACCACACCGGACACCAATGTTTAGCAGCCTACCATTGTTGAGCTCTATTTCCAGTTTGCAGCTTGCCCCCTAAAGAGTCGTCAACGACCACTTTTTCTCAATAAAAGTTTATAAGTCAAAAGGTAAACTTTACACCTAGACTAATCTGGTCTCTGTCTCCGATCCGCAGTCAGCATTACCTTTTTGACTCTTTTTTAATTCAAACTTTAAAAGTTCATACCTGAAGTTCTACTTGTTGGATTTTTGTCATGTTGGTGTCATTTGCTCTATTTTTCTAAATCGGTTTACCGATTTTTCTTGTTTTGTGTTTTTAATGTATTATTTGTTGAGTGGTGCATAAATACTTTAAACATTGCCTTTAATTTAAACCTGACTGTTCTGTGTCATAGCTACCATGGAGGTTGAGCTTAGGTTAATTTAATGACTTTAGTGTTTTATCCTGACAAGAACTGTGATTGGAAATCAGCAAGATGGTGCCTTGGGGCTAGCCGTGTGAGGATGCAGACCCCCCATGAGCCACCTTCGGGATCAAAAAGCCTCTGGGATCACGATTTAAAAGCTTACAGGATCAAAACAAATGCTGGTGGCTTGATGGTTGCTAGCAGCACTTACTGCTGTTGATCACAACTTGTTTGGCTGGACACTCGGTGGCCTGGGAGCTTTTGGTTTACCCGCAGATCCGCTGGATGGCGGGATTTGCACCATAGCTGGACCGGTATCATTGACCGCGCTTGCTGGTTGGAACTGGTCAAAAGGCGGGGTCTCACATCCTCGCCCGGGGGCCACACTGGATGAGCTGCGAGGTGTTCCCTTCAGTGGCAGTTGGCAGGGAGCTGCAATTCAGTCATGTTAGGAGGGAAGAGGTGGCCAACATTTGGGCCAAAGGGAAACAGAGCCTGGAACAGCTTCAGCTATTTTGCTCCCACCAGACATTTATTTTCAGCTGTTCAGCTCTGGTTACAATGTTGCCAGAAAAGGAACTTTAGCTTGGGTTTTCTATCTCTGGCAGCAACATTGTTTTACTCCTCTCAATAGTTCATTTAAATGTTCCTGGTACAAGTGATGCCTTGAAGTCAGCGTTCACTGAGCCCTGATTCCAATCAGGTTGGCTTTCCTACATTATTCACGATCTTTGATCTCCTACAGCAACACCGGGAAGAGACTGCAAAGACTCTCTGGCACTAAAAGCAGCACATCTAAAGACACAAGTCGTTTTGAGGAAGCTCTCCAAGAATATGGACATTCTCCACATATGTGTCGCCAAGGTTGAGCCAGACGAGTTGGCTTTGCATACTACAGTGCGGGAAGTTAAAACATCCTCTATAAACATGAATTCCAGCTGATGGCTCTTTGATCCAGGTTGGAGGGTCTGGAGAACAGAGCAGAAGAGGATGATCCATGGAGGTACATTGTTTGCTTGTTCAGGGAGGCTCTTCCGGTGCTGCATGACTGAAATATGGACATTATAATTCAAAGAGCTCATCGGTTCCTCGGTTTCTCTCTCACTTACCCAAGTTGGTGGAGCTGACTTATAAACTTTTATTGAGAAAAAATCTGGACTTTTTTGATTTATGTTTGTCACCTTCTTTTTTGTGACAAGAGATTTGTCATGTGGCCCAACCTGAATCCCCAATCAAAGCCTGTAGAGTGGAATTTTTCATCAGCTTGAACTTCTACCATGAGACTGTTGTCCAGCTGTGGCAACTCCATGAGGGGATCCCAGCTCTTTTAAAATTGGGAGCCAGTCTTGCCTGTGGAGACTGCTATGCTAAGAATTAGGCGTGAAGGTCATATGTATTACTGTTTTGACTCAGTAAAAGTCGCAGAGCTACTGCAAAAATGGGAATCTTCAAATTGATTTGTGACTGGTAGTAGATTATCAGTGATTTCTTTCTCTTCTTCTACTCGACTTCCTCTTCTTGCCTCTTTTCTTGGGAGGGAATAGGTGAATACATTAGTTTAAATCATGCCTGTGAATTTCTGCACCATCTGATTGTTAGAAGGGTTAAAGAAACAGTGGTGGTGGTACATGTTCCCGTTCTTTTTGCTTCTGTTCTCCCATCGTCTTTGAGTAAATCGGGCCTCCCTCCAAACCCTCTCTATCCTAGGCAAGCACCGAATGGGCTTTTCTTCATCTTCTTTTGTTCCCTCTCTTCTTCTATTCTTTTATTAATACTTTTGTGCGGTTCTGGGGGAGGCTCTGCAGAGGGTCCTGCCATTCAAAGCCTAAACTACACAGATATTCTTGCACTTTGGGAGGGGGCATTGCCCTGTATTGGGCCTTTTCAGTGTGTGTGTGTGGGGGGGGGGGTGCGTTTCAGGTAGGTTGTGCAGTTGTGGGGGGGGTTGCAGGCACATATTAATAAAAAGGGGAGCAAATGCTGGCAGGCGGCTTGGAATCAATTTAGGAATTTGGAGGAATGCACTAACATGAGGGTCACAGAGGGTGGTTATTACTGGAAGCTGGGGATGCTTCTCAAGCCTTTTATGAGGTGCAACTGGTCTGGGATAGGCTCTAATGATGGCAGGTAGCACTAATAGTCATAACCAATGCTTGTATATCTTATCGTAGAATATTAATGGCATTAAATCGCCTTGTTGATACAAGCTAATTAGGGAACAGTGGTTTCAGGAGACACATTTATCTAGAACTGAAATCCTGCTATTGGAGGAGTTGTGATATAAGTGCTCTCTACATCTAACTTCTCTTCTGCAGCAAAGGGAGTGGCTCTGCTGGCTCAGGACTAGAGTTCGAGCTTGGGGATTCTGTGCCCTGACCCACATAGTCAGTGGCTAATCACAACCATTACCCGGGAGAATCTGACACTTACAATATGCATAGTATGTGGCCCTTATGGTTTCTTTACTGGCTGTTGTCAGCGCTGCATACTGGCTTGAGCCAATAATATTCAGTGTTGATTTTAATGTTACTTTTTGTCCTGGCTTTGACTCTACATGTTTTGAGGGGCCGAGGGGAGCCTCTAACATGAAACAAAATCTGGGGGAGAATCTGAGACAGCTAATGGTGTCCTATGCACTGTTGAAAGCATGGTGGTGTAATTGCCCTAAAGAACATGGCTATACTTTTCACTCTGCCCCTAAATAGTCGCATTCACACATCAACATGTTTCTGGTCAGTCATCATTATTATCGTCTCTTAGTATTCAGTTAAACCCAATGGAGAACTCTGATCATATCTCTTTATTGTCATTTTGTCCGTTGGCTCAACTTCTTCAGCATGGCGGGTCTCACCATTGGTAATTCGATAGGCGGCTGTTATCTGAGGAGGGGTATATTACCTACGTGAATTAAAGAAAGGAAGGTAAATAGGCAGCTCAATGCCGGCTCTGCTTCTCCTTTAGTGGAATGGGACACACTCATGCCTGCATTCGATGGTGTGCTCTGAAGTATTCAGTTTTCAAAGAAAGGAGCTGTTTAAAGAAGAGGTCTGCATAAGGAGCTCTCTCACTGTTATTGAAGGTTACATAGCACATTCTGCACTAAATCAGGATCAGGGTACCTTCATGGCTGTGCTAGATCAATGTTCAACTGCCCAGACTACATTAAAAGAGAAGCTCTGGGATAGGCTGAGTAAAAGGATTCGAGCAAAGCAAATAATTACCTTTGAAAATAGTGAAGAGATGGGACGTCTACTTTTGTATCGGGTTAATAGAATGAATACAAATACTATCCAGGAAATTACCAATGAAAAGGGGTAGCAGGTCACCGATCAGATGCTTATCTGTGAAGAATTCCATAGTTACTATCAAAAGCTTTATCAGGAGGATGAGGTACCTCTACCAGAAGTCACCAACCGATTTATCCACATGCATTATCCTCGAGTGTTGACAGAGTTACAGCGCTCTAATCTCAAGGCCCCAATATCCCTATTTGAAGTAGAGAATGCACTAAGACAGCTAGAGGTAAAGCGTCTGGCCCGGATTAGATCCATTTGAAATTTGATGCGGCCGTCTCAGAACACCTTGCGCCCCTTCATCGCAGTCTATTCAACTCTGTTGAGCTTTCAGGGCAGGTCTCCCAAACCTTTTCAGAAATTAATATAGCTATCTTTCGCAAGAAAGGGAAAGACCCCAGTCTTTGCAAGCCCTATCGGCTTATATCATTGTTTAACACCTATTCCAAAAAATATACTCGGATTCTTGCTAACAGATTTTCTTTTGTGTTTGCGGATCACAAATGTGGATCTTGTTGATGAGACTCAATGTAGGTTTATACCAGGAAGAGACATCACAGCTCATGTGAACCCAGCCATTTCTGCTATAGAAGCTGGGTCGGTGGATTGGAACCCGTCGGAATGATAATGGGCGATGCTGAAAAGGTATTTGACCAGCACTCCTGACCATTCCTGTGGACTATGATGTAGGTTGCTGGCTTTGCTAACAGGTAAACAGATGGTTAAACTCCATGGTTCTCAGCTCAGGTATTCTCTCAGATCCTATAAGAATCACTAGGGGCACACGCCATATATTCACGATATATATTGAGCCATATCCCCAAGTTCTGAGAATGGCCATGGTTATCTCTCCATTGCAAATCCATCGGAGTTCAAGGTTTTAGCCTACACAGACGATGTGGCCATCTTGACCTCTGCTCCAATAATTACTGTGACCTCCACAGATACAATTGCTCATCATTTTGGCTCCGTCTCAGGGTAAAAATTAAACACTGAAAAGACTCAGGTCTTCTCAAATGTAGCTGCCGCTGGACGAGATCGACTTTGGGTAGGCTGTCCAACATAACTGGGGGTTGAGTTTAGAAATTCAAGAAATAATTCATTTTAACTATGTCCAGTTGTTCATGAGGATGGAGGAGAAATATAAGTGGAATATACTTCATGTGGGAATAATTGGGAGGGGGCAACCTGATCAAAATGATTGTTTTACCTCAAAATCATTATCTGTTCGATGTATACCCCTCTATCTTCCTAAAATATTTATTAAAAAATCAAAGCATCCTAGCAGAAATTCATTTTGAGCTACAGGTGGCCCAGAGTTAACATAAAAATACTTCAGTTGCCAAGTCAGAAGGAGTGTCTCTCATTATCAGGCTTGAGGTTTAATTACTTTGCTGCATTTATGTCCAGACTAAGAAAGGGGCTTTGAAGGGAATCATGGGTCCAGGGACACATGCTTCCAGAATATCTACCATGCGTTGAGGCAAATGTGCCCCCTTGTGGCATCATTGATACAATCTGCTTTAAAAGAACTAGGTTTAAGACCCTGCTGGTCTATCATTCTATCTGGTTTAACCTAAAAAAACTCTCTATAATTTGTATACACATTTGGGCTACAATCCAAACTGGTCCCGTCAAGTGTATGAGAGCTGTTTGATGTTCTGAGAAGGCTCTCTACACTTTACGTTAGGACAGTTATTTGAGGGAGGTATTTAACTCCCATATGAGATGGTGCAAAAAAGGTTCTCTCTACATTGTGCCAGATTTTAAAGGAAATTTACAGCCACAATATTATAGGATGGTCTCTTTAGCAGGTGTTGAGGCTGGTGGCCAGCTGGACCCCTTTCAATTAGGGGCAGATAAGTGGATCATCTTGGATCATAGATTACTGTTTGGGGATCTCAAGTACAATATTCTGCATGCACAGTGTCTTAAATGTTTCTAGGGTTACAGTCCACCATGTCAAGTTTATTAATGACTTTCATCTTACACCTTATCATCTTTATGTCATGAAGGTAAGGCAGGATGCAAAAAGCATTTGTTGTATGGCTGAGTTGGCAGAAGCAGTTCATATGTTTGCTTCCTTCCCCTCAATCAAGGCTTTTTGGGAGTCAGTGGTGGGGAAACTGAACCAGATTTTAATGTCTAAAGTTTTATGGGATTCCAAGTTAGCCATGTTAGCCATGTTAGGACGTTCTCTTGACATCCCATCACATTTAGCAGAGAAATATTACATTGCAATCATGTGGCCAGTTTAGTTCTGGAAGGCACTGGTTGCTTAAAGAGTCCCCTAATCCTATGCTCTGGTGGCACGAATTTATAAACACTGATTTGGTGGAAATGTCCTTAGTTGTTAATGCCAAACAATGCCCTTAAGGGTTGGTAATGACCCAGGTACTGAACGAGGGTGGCCAGGGAGTTTTAAACTATAAAACGCACTTACCATCTAACGCTGCCCACTCCTCTGTCGTTGTCTCTCATCCTCGTGGTCCGGTGGAAAGGGAAGCATAAACAGGCTCCCCTAGCGAATGACAAAGTGTAGTGATTGGTCTTAGCGCAGAAGCTTGGAGCTCAGATAGGTGGTGGGAGCCTGTGCATCCTCCCCACCAGGGTGTGTATTACAGCCTGGTGGGAAGTTAAGTGCATATATTTCCTCCTCCCAAGTCCTGTCCCACCCCAAAACCTGCTTCAGAGATAAAAATAAAATGATAACAGCATCATGTTGTTAGCATTATATTTTTCCTTCTTTGTACTGCCTAAATACTTATACTACTTAGCGGAGGAGCCGCTGCTGTCATGACCTATTATTATCGTTAATTAAATCTAGTGTTTTCTTTTCCATTTGAGTAGGTCATTTAATTTTAGTGATCAGATTTGCCCTGTATCATTCTATGGCTCGGGTATATATATATATATGTATATATATATATCCAAGAAAACTCCTTCAATGAAAGAGAAAGGCCACAACAGGGGAATCCTTCAAAGCGCTTTAATATGCTGCACAAGCCAGAGTGTCTGTCATCCTCTATGGCACACCCTCTATGGCGAATGCATTTCGGCGTGGTCTGCCTCTTCAGCGCCAGGTGCAAGTGCTTGTGTGTGGGGGCGTGAGTTGAGGTTTAAATGTCCTGCCCTCTCCGCGTTTGCAGACCGCAGCTCCTCCCACGCCTATGCTGTTCCAGCGTGTATGCCTCCTCCTCTATATATATATACATACATACATAAATACATTTTTGCTCTCGTCTGTTTTATTTTGTGGGACTAGATATCCTTTATGTATTTATAATTTGCTCCAAATAAAAAACAATATAAAAATAGAGAAGAACTAATACTCTAATTTCTTACAGTTTCTCATTTGCTATTTAGAACTGGTATATTTTGTGTGTTTCCAAATTCTGAGTTGATACCATGCATATCAATATAGCGGTTGCAAAGCATTGAACAGTTACTGACTCCCAAGTTGACAAAGGTGAAGTAGTCTTCTTTAACCCCTTTCCCTTTTGAGATGAAGGGCTAAAAATTCAGAAGGGGCTGGGCAGTGCTTTCCTTAAGGGGAATTGGTCTGCCATAAAGAAATGTTTTCAATTTTAAAATGCAATTACAGAGATGGTTGAGGGCTGTCACTTGTAGGCTGCCATCTTTGTGATTATAGTAATCATATATTGTTGCAAACTGTGTCCTCCATGATTAATATTCATTGGACAAGTCTTTCTGTGAGCCTCTACATTTCCTTAATTTGCATAAAGTCAGGTCGCAATTTGTGACCACTTTTTTTGACCAATAGGTTAGTGCACTTGTTCTTAGCTACAAATATATCCTAGGGATATCTCAGCCTCACTAACCAATACATCAACTCTACTACTAAAAGAGGAAAATGTGGAACCAAGAAAGAGCTGAGGGAAATTGGAGGTTGTCATTTATTTAGAAAATACAGAGGTGTTCAAACAAAGAGCAGAGCACTCAACCTATCTGAGCATATTACGTCACATTGATGGGACATTTTGCTTAACAATTGCATTTAAAGCTTCAGCTGCGCAAACCTTCTTAGCTTCTAGGGAAGGAGAGTGGTCCACAGGAAATGCCAAGTCCATATCAGTTTTCACGTATTGTTATTCAAGAAAACACACTCAAAAAACTCTGGACCTCTTGAGTTTTGTAACAATAAAGTTTTAAAGGGGGTGATGAGTGTGTTTAACAGAAGTTCTTGATATCCTTAGGCTGAATCCTTACTCATGTAATCAGAGTCAAAAGTCCATATTATGTAGAAAAATTGCTTTTTATTAATTTAGATAAAAGCATGAACAGCCGACACGTGTTTCGCCCACTGTGGCGATTTGCGCCGGGGCTTTTTCAAGGCTATTTACAGTATAATGTGTTCGCTGGGTGTTTGCCGCTTTCGCAAACACCCAGCGGACGGACAACGACGTGACTTGGGGATTACACCCTTCCAAATAGAAATTTTGAAACAAACCGGACTTTGGTGGAAAACTAGCCCATATTATGATGATCTGTAATGAACACATTATACTGTAAATAGCCTTGAAAAAGCCCCGGCGCAAACTTCTGTTAAACACACTCATCACCCCCTTTAAAAGCAAACCTTCTTAGCGCCTCGGAGAATCCTTTGATACCCAAATGCAGGTAACAAAATCAGTGATAATCACTGGTAATAAGCTAGTGGTAACAAATAATGATTCCAAAGTGTTCCCTCTGGTGGTCTCCGCTCATTTTCGCAAGAAAGGAGGTTTGGTGGACATTATTCTGTGTCAGCCAGAGACACAGTACAGAGACTCCCGCCTCGTAAACTGGCCCTGACGTCACTGGCTTTTTGCTGCGACTGCGGCTATCTGTGGCTCCAAGTTATTGGAAGGACGGGGCTCGACATGGTCTTTGGGGAAACGTGAAGGCGGCAATGTGGTTAGCAACTGCGGACGGCGTGTATCTACATTGCTGCCCCCGCTCAACATTATACCCAGATTCCAAGGATAAGGCGGCTCGGGGACCTAAGTAAGTGTTTTGTTTTTCCAACAAGCAGGAAGATCTGGGTTTCCCTTAAACACGAACTATTCTTCCAATTCCATAACAACGAGCAAACTCCCCTTGTAACACCTAACTGGACTGGGCTGAAGCATTCTGGGTGTTGCGGTCCACAGATACATAGTGGATTGTGGATTGTGGATAGGTGTGCAAGTATTCACGGGGGCGGAGTGTGCCCTTGACCTATAAGAGGGCAGCAGGACCAGAGAGCATGTTGTGAAAAGCCTCCTGGACTCTTGGGCGCTGATGAAGGCAGACATATTTGCTGAAATGTATTCGCCATGTCAAGAATAAAAACGGCTTCCAAAGTGTTACCCGTGGTGGTCTCAGCTAATTTTCGCAAGAAAGGAGGTTTGGTGGATATGTATATATATATATAAATACATACATACATACATACATTTTTGCTCTTGTCTGTTTTATTTTGTGGGACTAAATATCCTTTATGTATTTATAATTTGCTCCAAATAAAAAACAATATAAAAATAGAGAAGAACTAATACTCAAATTTTTACAGTTCCTCATTTGCTATTTAGAAATGGTGTATTTTGGGTGTTTTTCCAAATTGTGTGATACCATGTATATCAATAGTTTTCAAACTAATAGCATTTGCAACGCATTGAACAGTTACTGACTCCCAAGTTGATAAAGGTGAAATAGTCTTCTTGAACCCCTTTCCCTTTTGAGATGAAGGGCTCAAAATTCAGAAGGGGCTGGGCAGTGCTTTTCTTAAGGGAAATTGGGCTGCCTTAAAGAAATGTTTTCAATTTTAAAATGCAATTACAGAGATGGTTGAGGGCTGTCACTTGTAGGCCGCCATCTTTGTGATTATAGTAATCATATATTGTTGCAAACTGTGTCCTCCATGATTAATATTTATTGGGCAAGTCTTTCTGCGAGCCTCTACATTTCTACATTTCCTTAATTTGCATGAAGTCAGGTCGCAATTTGTGGCCACTTTTTTTGACCAATAGTTTAGTGCCTCACTAACCAATACATAAACTCTACTACTAAAAGAGGAAAATGTGGAACCAAGAAAGAGCTGAGGGAAATTGGAGGTTGTCATTTATTTAGAAAATACAGAGGTGTTCAAACAAAGAGCAGAGCACTCAACCTATCTGAGCTTATTACGCCACATTGATGGGACATTTTGCTTAACAATTGCATTTAAAGCTTCAGCTGCGCAAACCTTCTTAGCGCCTCGGAGAATCCTTTGATACCCAAATGCAGGTATCAAAATCAGTGATAATCGCTGGTAATCGGCTAGTGGTAACAATTAATGATTCAGTATTCAGTCGCAAACCGGTTACCAGCCGTAAAAAGTGGCTTGTATTTACAAAAGCCTATTAGAGGTTTCTAAATAGTGATTCGATAAAATATTGAATCACTACTTGGAAATCTCCAAATAGCAAGTCCTTATTTGAGAATCGCAAATAAGGAATTTAGCGCCGCGTGTATGAAACTCACAATTTGCGATTACCTAGTAGCGATTTTTACCAAATCGCATCTAGGTAATCGCTAAATGTGATGTAACAAAAAATACAGGAAAGAGTGATTCCCTAATAGCGATTTCTTCAAAATTACAAACACAATCAGAGAATCGCTATTTGTAATTGTGACTCCATTTGTTCCTATGGGCCTCAAAGCCCACAGGTGTGAATGGTCTTGCATTAGTTAAATTACGATTACCTATTTAGTAATCGCAAATTAGGTAATGCAAATGCAAGGATGCACAGGGCTTAAGGCCCCCCTAAAGCACCCCCCAAAAAAGATGCACATTCAAGGCATACACATGTCCTAGGGGCATGTTTGTACCACACATGCCATTTTGGAAAATACTTTTTTTTTTGCATTTTTACAAAATTGCACACTTTTACCATCGATTTGAAATCGATGGTAATAGAGATTCCTAAATGCAGAGTTCACATTTAGGAAAGGCTTCCTATATGTGCATTAGGGAATCGCAAATTGATATTCCCTATTCTCATTAGTAATTTAGGTGTGATTACCTAAATTGCGAATCCCAAAGTCTTTCATACATTCAGAAAGGCCATTTTGCATTTGCAGATGGGCGAATTTAACAATTTGCACAGTTTGCAAATGCAAAATACGTTGATACATTTGGCCCATAGTCTTAGAATTAAGCATGGGCGAATTTTGCGAATCTCGCGTTCGCGAATTTTGCGGATTTGCGAACTCGCAATCCGCAAAATCCGCGAATTCTCGCGAATTTGCGGATTTTTTTTTTTTGTGTGTTTGCGCGGGTTTCTGCCAGTTCGCGAGGGTTTTGTACAATGTCGCAAATTGCGAACTTACCTGTCGGGTCGCAAGTTTCGCGAACTTGTTGTTTCTACGTGTCCAGCCTGTTTGGGACACTCTTCTTCATCACTGCCACTCTCTGTCACCACTGCCACTCTCTGACTACTCATGCCACCCTCAGGCCCACCCATGCCACCCTCTGTTTCATCACAGCACCCTCTGGTTGTCCAGTCAGTGTACATTATTGTGGCAACGCAAGCACACCTTCCCTGCCTCAAGTGACCTGAATTAATTTGGGGCTGATTAATGTGTCACAGAATATTTTTTTAGCTGGCACCTGCTTCCTTAGTGCTTCCTGATTAGTGAACTTTTGCACTTGCTAAGTGCTTTCATTGTTGCAAAATTAGTTACAACACCTGCCCTGCCCCAACTGACAATAATGAATTAGGGGCTGATTAATGGATTTGAACTGCCAGCCTGGCTCCTGCTTGTCTCCCTTAGCTGTAATTCAGGACTTTTGTGGCATATGTGTAACTATTCTGAGGTTCAGAGCAGGGTCACATAATAGTTGCAACTGGCAACTGAACTCTGGAGGGGCCCCTCAGCAAGCACTACAGGAAATGGCTACTAATGATGAGCCTGAACTTTTGAACCTGGTAAGTAGTTACTTTCAGTTTGCTAAAATCGTATTTCTGCAATTTTGCACTTATTCACGGGGCGCGAACTCACGCGAACTCACGCGAACAGTGCGAGCAGTGCGAGCAAAATCCGCTGCTCGCGGATTTGCGGATTTTGCGGGAGATTCGCGAATCTCGCGGATTGCGAATTTCCCGAAAATCCGCAAAATCCGCGAGCGAAACGGATTTTCCGCCCATGCTTACTTAGAATGAGCATTTCCAATGGGCAAGTAGAAGCAGGTGGTAACAAGGTGGAAACTATAAGGCGAAACCTAGATGCTTTTAGCTCCTTTCCACTGTGGCAGGAATAAATGCTATGGTGTGGAGAATACATTTTTCTCTTCAACGAAGGAGAAGGAGGAAGGAGAGACTTTACAGCCATTGTGTCACTCTGAGTAAAGTTAGAAACAAATATCCGAAAAGGGTATATTTAGCAGATAGGTTCTTTAGGAGCTGGTAGATGATTTCAACCCAATTTTGAGTATAGTCAGGATACACCTACCACTATTCGAGTAATGTGTTTCCTTCACCTACTAGCTTCAGGGACTGATCAGTGCTTGCTGCCATTGCAGGGGAATATCTCAAAGTGAATTGACCTGTGTATTTAGATTTTGATTTACTGGTGGTTCCCACTATTCCTACCTATTTTGTCATTGTGTCCGATAAGACTGTTAGTCCACAGGAGAGTTAATAAATGTGTCGATTTTCGCTAAGTGTAAAACATATTCTACATTATATGTTTATTAAAATGTGGTGGATGTAATCTAATAATGTTACTATTTGTGTAGGTGACAGTGCATAAGAAATCTTGATCTTTATCTGAATCCCTGACACCAAATAAGGGAGATACACAGAGCTTATGAAACAACTTGCTGAGTGGTGAAGCTTCCCATTGGCCTACTAAAGTGAGAGTTAGGTGCCTGAACAAAGTGGTGGGGAATTGCAGTATAACCCTGAGAAATGCTATATTGCACAAATAGCAACGCAAAAAAGACATCCCATGGAGCCAAACACTAATGAATCAGACGATGGTGAGTTACAACCGCATGAGGCATAAGGCAGCAAGAGGTGCAGAAGGAAAAGCTTCTTGATCTAATATAACAAATAACCACTTCTAATAAAATATTATTTACTGTAACAAAATATTTTAATCAAAAATAGAAAATAAATGTTCTTTATTCACAGGTCAGAAATTTGACTAAACAAAAAAACATGATTGTCTGTGAGAACTGAGAACACTCATCAAGACAATCATACTTTTTTCAAACATATAAACTAAACATATATAAATGCACATTATTATTTACATTTGTCTTTTGCAATGTAAACACTTCCAGTGGAAGACCCAGCATCTTTTCCCCAATCGCGTGAGAGCTTTTTCTTAATAAGTGTGATGTTTCTTGCACAGAAGTAATACAGAGGCTCAGAGCCTCTTCACTCTCCACAGGCTCTGTATGCTCTTGTGATATTACCTGAGCAGTCTGGAGGTCTGTACTTACTCTGATGTATTATTTATATTTTCTAAACCCCTGCTAAATCATCACTAAAGTGAAAATCTCAATTTGGACGCTTGCTATCCTCCTAAAAACATCCCTGTGGCAGTTGTAATCTATTGACTTATTTGCTAAATCCTTTGCAACTTGCCCATCCTTCTCATGCTGACCTCTATTGACAACTGATCGGTATTTAATTGAGGCACCCAAATCATTTAGGGCCCGATGTAGGTATTCCCAGATTACCGATTCTTAAATACCGAATCATACCGATTCGGTATTTAAGAACAGGCAATTGGGATGTAGGTAAAAAATTACCGAATCAGTAAGTTTCGGTAATTACCGAATCGTTATTTACCGATTCGGTAATTCCCATTCATTCCTATGGGCCTGGAGGCCCATAGGAATGAATGTCAATTACCGAATCAGTAAATACCGATTCGGTAAAATTGGGAAACATTGAAGGGTGGCAGGGTGTCACTTTGACACCCTGTTGCACCCCTCAATTGTGTATGGGTGCACATGTTGCAGTCATACATGCCCTAAGGGCATGTATGACTGCAACATGTCACTGTTGGAAAAGCAAAAAAAATGCTTTTTCAGAGGTTTTCATTATTTACCACCAACTTGTAGTTGGTGGTAAATAACGAATCCTAAGATGGGAAAATCACTCATTTGAGTGCTCCCTACATATCAGGATTCGGTAATTTACAGAATCGGTATATAAGAATTCGGTATTTTACCGATTCCTTAAATTACCGATTCGGTAAAATACCGAATCCTTAAAAAATGCCATCTACATATGGAAAGCCCAATACCGGTCGGTAACGGCCGAAATTCGGTAATTTCGGCCGTTACCGACCGGTATTTGGCTATCTACATCGGGCCCTTAATGCCATGGTTAAATTGTACATTTCAATTGCCAATTCTTTTTGTCCCTTTGCCAAGGTAGAATTGTTCCCGTCATAATTTTCCTAGCCCTTCAATTTTACTGCTGATTGCACTCAGTCAGTCAAACCACTTTTATTCGATTAGTTAAAATCATACAAAGTAAGAAACATACATTAAAAATCACAATTATTTACAATTATTTACATCAAGGAGGCACCAAATTTTAAAAAGTCAAAAAAATCATACAATATTATAAAATTCCCCAGTGTCTCGAGATTAATAAAAATAAACATAGATCACATTTGCTACAGCTCTAAAATAATTCATACCATAATAGCATTAGGAAATCTTTTTTTCCTTAACCGCACAGCAGCAACCAAAAAACTGGCAATATTAAAAGTGGACCATACATCATCTAGCATTTGGAGATATAATAAAGCTGGTTTAACTTGTTGAAAACCCTTTCCTCTCAAAATAGGAACTAGAAACCGGCTTCGAATGGAGTCATAAAAACCACAGAACATGATAAAATGCAGTGTATCTTGTAGAGAACAATCATCACATTGACACAAACTAACTCTTCTGGTTTACACCATCCAGACAGGTTCCCCAGCGAAAAAATGGATTAAGTTAAATCAGAACCTCGTCAACAGCCATCGATGATAAGGTTTGGTCACAATTCTTAAACAAGGTTTAATGAAAGGGCAGGTATTTAATAAAAAGTGTGCCCTGACCAAGGGTTTTTGTAACTCTTGCTCCTCCCGCTCTATCATATGTAAAATCAGAAACTGTGATCTTACCCATTTTGCATCTTCCTTTGCAATCCCATCTGGGTTGTTATAGGTGTCAATCCGCCCCAGTTTGTAAAACATAGGTTTAATGTATGAAAGACATGGAATTCTCCTAGCCTCGTCTAAAGCAATACAGTCCCTTAGAATGTGGTGATTCAGTGTTATCTCGGGATTGCGCCAAGTTTTAATCCAACTAACTAGCGGTCAGTCACATACCCCAGGCCTAATTCCTGATGAATGGAAAATGTTGGGGTAGATTGGGGTACTGACAATAGGGTGCATAGAAACCTATTTTCAGCCATCTGTACTCCTCGTAGATACTTATAGCCCCAAATGGCTGCTCCAATGCAGCGATTGCCAGGCATTTAGATCTATAAATAGCAAGTATTGCATCAAAGGGCCGTGCTCCCAACCGCTGTGAGAACCCCACTAAGGTTGATGTCGATCTAACCACAGCGTTTTTCTTTGCTCTAAATTGGCAAACCCAGGACCCTTTGTCATCAAATAACACCCCCGGGTATGTGAAGGAAGACACTTTAGATACCAGAGCCCCATTTACAGAAAAAAGTTTTGACTTTCCTGTTATGGCAACCAGCTGTCATAAGATGACATTTGGACATATTTACTACAAAATCCAGAGATTTCATATGCGCTCCAAATGCATCTAATAATCTCTGGAGGCCTATAGCCGTACGGGAAAGAAGCACGGCATCATCCGCGTATAGGAGGGCAGGAATAATCTTGTCCCCTACACGTGGCGCATCCGGACTAACCTTAACCAGGATGTTTTCTATAGCATTTATATAAAGTGTAAAAAGTAGGGGTGCCATTATGCACCCCTGCCGAACACCTCTCCCCGACTTAAAGTGACTTGTGCATTTGCCATCCTGGGTAACTCTAACCGTTGCTGTAAGATCCCTATGTAGTTCAGCTAAAAAATAAACCAGGCATGGATCAATTCCTAGATCTAATAAAATGGACCACAATTTAGATCTATTGACCAGGTCGAAGGCTGAAGTAAGGTCCATAAAAGCCATGTGCAAGGAACCTTTCTTTGCTACAGTATATTTGTTTATCAATAAATATAAGTTGAGGCACTGGTCCATGGTACTACATCCCTACCTAAAACCGTATTAGAGATTAGATAAAATCCCCTTCTCGTTAACCCAGTCGGAGAGTTTCTCCAAGATCACTTTACCTAAAATTTTAACAGTCGATTAAAGATATTGGTCTACAGCACCGTGGGTCCCCTCTCTGACTCTTTTTAAATATTGGGATAATAATCGACCTAGACCCCGATGCTGGAAACCCCTGCTGTACAGAGGCATTAAATACATTTGGCAAGATCCTGGCCCAAAATTTGGGTTCACCTTTATACATATCTGCAGGGACACAATCTGGCCCAGTGCCTTATTGCTCGATGTCTCTACTATGGCCTTTTCTATCTCCTCCTCATTAAAAACCAACAAACGATGATCACCAGTTAAATCTACAACTGCAAAAGGGCCCTGCTCCTCACCCAAACCATACATTTTCTCAAAATGTGTTAACCACTGTTCCTCTGAGAGATTATTTTCCATGCAAGCATTTTTTAAGAACCGAGAAAAGGGGGGTATTAACAATCGCCCAGAATTTAGAGCTATCCCTAAGTATTTCCACGGTCAAAAGGGCATTCCAGGCTTCATTTTTAATTTCCCCCTTTTGAGTGTGTACAGCTGTTTTATATACTTTCCTAAGGGTAGCAATTTGATCCCTATCTCTTGGGTTAGATTTTAGTGCACAAACTAAATTACGATGAGCACTAGAGCATTTTGCATCAAACCAATTTTCTCCTATATTAGCTCTAGGTTTAGAAGTAACTGTCAGATGTAGGGATGCCTGAGCACAAATAGTGTCAAAGGTTCTAATGACCTCCTTTTGTGATGCCAAGAGGTCTAAGCATTTGGCCATATCATTTTTAGCCCTCCTGCATAAGTTAGCAAAAAAAGTTTATGGTACTATCTTAGCCCATTTGATCTTTCTTCCCCGCTGCGTTGCCACCAACCCTGTAGATTCAGTCTTCCTTGGCATTGGGGGAGAGGAACCCATATCTATTTTTAGCTCATGGGTAACGGGGTTATGGTCGCTAAAAGGTGAAATCTAAGCATTATAAAACTCAACCTTATCTAACAATAAAGGGGATACAAATATATGATCAATAATGCTGTCTCTGCCCTTAGCCTTAAAAGTCTGAATGCGGTCAGATAACTCAATAAAAGCTGGTTCAAAAAGACCTAGGTCAGCCAAAAGATCCTCCAAGGCCTCACCCTGTAAGGTATGATCAAAATGGGGAGGCACCGCATGTTCGGGACACATTTGATCATCATTAATACATTTTGAACCACATAAATGAATATTAGAATCGTTCAATAATATAGTTTAGAAAAAAGAAGTGGTTTGCTTTGCCCTATAGCCTTCCAAAAAATCTTTCAGAAAGATCAGATGTTCATTCATAAAATTACAATCCAATGAGTTATAAAAATTAAGAATCAGCATCTTTGGTTGATTGAGAGGGGACAATTCTACTATCAGACAGTTGTACGAGGTTCCATCCAACATGTTAAATGAACACCTCAATTTTATAGAAATAAGTAGCATTAAGCCCCCCTTGGCTCTTCCTGAGGCTGATGGTCGAGCCGGTAGAAAAAACGATTTGTACCCATCCAACCAAAAATTAGACTCTCTTTCCCATGTCTCCTGAAATGCGATAATGTCATATTGTTTAATAAAAGTTAACCAGATAGGGTCTTCCCTTTTGGATCTGAGACCCGCAATATTCCAGCTTATAAATTTTCAGTTGCTAGCAACTACCTTACTGATGTTCTGGGAGTTACAAGCTGGTACCAAGGTGGAGACCTGAGGTATCTCTAGTCAGTCAATTTCCACTAAATCAGACAGAGGGGAGAATCTATTAAGTAGAGATATACCTGCACTTTCTCGACCCATATTTAAAATTGGGGTTTGCAGAGATAACGTAGCTCCCTTCTCGCACTTTTTCAGATTGTATTCCCGATTTAAACTTTTGTTTTGGCGTACTGGAGCTTGAACAGCTCTCATCATCGGGGTTTTGATTGGTATATTCGTAATTTTAAGGGGCGGGTAAGAAAAACCTAATGGCAACACTCTAATGTCCCCCTTACCAGTCGATAGATCTGAAGCATCCCAGAGTAATCTTTCCAACGCACATTGATTATCGAAATTAACGATAACACAATCTCCGTCAATATGTTTAGGACGATTGCCCACCCAACCCACCCTTCTAGCCATAATGATGCTTGGTGAGATGTCGGGAATTCCTGTACAATACTGATCACACCAATTTTTTACTTTCTCTAATAATACATTGGTGTCCTCTTTATCCTCTATACCCTGAGGGGGGACCTTTACAAGTACCACAGCCAAAGGGGCCGCCTCAGGGGTAAGATTTAATTTAGAGTTGTTAGGCTGTACACATGTCTTGGAGATTGATGAGTTCCCACCAGAGGGCAAGGGTTGAATGGCAATAGACCTTGCCACAGTAGGCCTCACACAACCAAACAGATGGTTCACTCTCCCTAGTGATTCCTGATTAACCTCCTTACTCACTGAGGCGCTAGGTACTCTCTTTTCACTAGAGCGTGTGTGTGAGAGTCACCCTCCTTAGGATCTACCCCCATGGAAAAACCCAAATCTGGCAGGGCACTATGGTGGACAGTTAATTAGAACAGCCGCTTTGAGACTCCCACTTATTTAAAAAACAGTCTAAACTAACACATTTTTTCAGGATCCCCGCCACACAGGTATTTAAAGTGTCTATAATGTCTTTGGCTATACTAGTAAGAGTGGTTTCCAGCTGAGTGCTGACAATCTCCTCTACCATAATCCGGATTGATTGATCAGCAACATCCGCAACATCACTTACAATAGTCTCGTGTTTAGGTTTACCCCTTTTGTGACCTTTATCTTGTTTACCATTTTTCCTTGTAGGAGTCTTTTTCCCATTTAGGCCTTCATGCTTTTCTTGTAAATCTCAGTCCGTGCGGGTAGCAATACGTTACTAGGATCAATTACGGCCTCGCTTTGGGTAGCGTCTTGTATTAAAGATCCGGGATGGGGGGGTATTGGTGCCGGTGTCAAAATCACTGCTCAGGGTTCCAAGGGCATGGGGATAATGGACACAGAGTCATTTATAACATCCTTCCCCTCGCCCAGGTCCTCTCTGGGTTCTAAGCCAAGTTCCTTTTCTGCATTAGCAATCTCATCATTTAGGGCGCCAACCGCCGAGGTTAAATAAGATATAATTGAGGTGGATTTTGTAGAGACTTTGGCTTTAACCCCCCCTGGTCGTGACTACACAAATGCTTCCGCTTACCCATTCTGCCAAAGTTAGAGGGTAGGCCCGGCCTCTTTCGTCTCCTAACGGCCACTGACGACCCGCCCTCTGCCCGGGCTTAGCCCGGCGCCTGCCCACGCGTGCCCTGCGGGGCAGGAGGCGTTACGCGTTCTTGTAGCGCCTCCAGGCACGACGGGAGCGTCACAAGTGCGCCGGTCACCAGGGCAGCTGGGGGATGTTGTTCCTGCTGGCCGTTGCCCTCACGGCGGGATCAATGCTGGTGGCGTGACCGTTGCCCTCACAGCCTCCTGAGTAATTCCAAATAGATCAACTCTGCCCGTGAGGCACACTCAGCGCTCCGCGTTCTTGTAGCGCCTCCAGGCGCGGCGGGAGCGTCACAAGTGCGCCGGTCCCTGGTGCAGCTGGGGGATGTAGTTCCTGCAGGCCGTTGCCCTCATGGCGGGATTGATGCTGGTGGCGTGGCCGTTGCCCTCAAGGCCTCCTGGGTACTTCTAAATAGATCAACTCTGCCCCCACTCATTGCTTTTAATTGAACGTACAGGCCATTAAGCATGGATTTCTCCATTATTCTGAAGGGCATGACTGTTGGTACTGACTCAGTGACGTGCTGCACACTTCTTGTCCTTGCCATATTGTTGGATAGTTTTCCTGTACATTGCGTCATCTGTTGTAGGCTTGCCCTTAAGTTTCCAGAACATCTTGCAGATAGTGAAAGTTGTGCCCGGAAAATGTGTCTTCGAGGAGCACGGGTAGCAAGTAGAGATAAGTGACTCTGGAGTTCATATTGGTGGTACAGTGGTGCTGCTTTCTCCATTTCAAATTTGTTCTCTTCTTCTTATACTTTGGCATCTTCCAGTTCCTCTGGCTTCGCTATATCATCAATGGCCAAGTATAAATGACTGTATTAATTACTAAACTAAATAATTATTTGATAAATATGTGTTTACAAATGATTCTGGTATTAGATGTTTAAGCTATTTTCATTTTGGTTAAAAAAGAAAAATAAAGATAATAAATAAACTAAACGTCACATTATGCACCCAACTAGCCACTCATAATGCAGCTCTGGGAGAACCAAAACAAATGTATTATTGAGTGAGTTAATTAGCATTTTTTGTTAAAAATGGACCATATCCTCTGATATAAAAATATACATACCACTTTACGGTTGATGTGGGGCAGAAGTATCAATATCTGTGATCCCCGACACTGCTTTGTGTGCTAAAGTAGATTCCACCAGTTCTTCCAGGTGAGTAGGCTGACTTACAGTTGAGGGTTCTCTTCCAGTGGCAGCTGCTACCTTAAGCCTGTTAGGTAGTTGTTCCTTTTTGTACCCAGTAGGTCATGCTGCGCTTTCAAATTTTATCAGTGCTGACTGCCATCACGTTAATATTTGATAGATAGCCAGATCCTTTTTTGGTAGTTTCAAGAACTACAGGAATTTCTTCCCAAAAAGTTTATCATTGTGTAGTACACACTTCTCAGCCGTAAACCCTAGTATCACATCAGAGAACCTTTGTTTCCTTTTTTTCGCCCACTTCTCTTGTTCAGTTTTCTCTTGTAGACATTGAGAAATGTGATCTCTATACTCCAAACACACTCGCCACACACATCTGCAGGCCAGCACTGTGCTCGCCAAACAGATATCCCATTTGTCATATCATCATTTGTTTCCAAGACAACATTTACCTTTTGCAATTCCGACCTATTTTTTAGCAGTACTACTTCGCACTACTTGTATTATTCCTTGATGTCTACAGTGCTCGATTGCTTTATAGCTAGGTATGCACTTTATAAATCTCACAAAAATATAAAGGAATTCAGTTTCTTCTTAGGGAACTGGAATGACTTTTATATTAGTCAGTGTAACAGGAATTTATATTTGGTGATCACTGATAATAGAAAATATCCCTGTGTGCCATTCCTATTCCACATTCATCACACTGATTGCAACAATTCTTCTAAAACTGTTGTCAGCTGTACACATAACTGGTGCTTCCACTACACAAGACACAATGGGGGATATTCTCAAGAACGTGTGATAACCATTGCAAAATTAACTTAACACAACTTTCAACATCACAGTCTATAGCAGGAAAATTACGGTAGCATGCAATAGTCTCACGATAACGTGTCAAATGACCCCGTTAAAACCAACGCGATGCCGTAAAAATGCAAAACACGAACGCAAAAAAAAGCTGCGATGAGGCCAATCACGATACAAAATTGCGAAAACAAGCGACAGGCCTGCAATTCACACACGTCAGGTGGCAAATCACCAGAAAAGTAGAAACAAACAGACAAACAAATGCCAAACAACAGTGAAGCACAATGGATGTTGCTGGAGCAAGTACAGAGGACAACCAGAACCCCACAAGCCCCCCGGAGGATCAGCCAGGGATCTCGGGGTCAGGGAAGGCCAAGGAGAGGAAGAGTAGGAAAAAGCGGTTCAGTCTGCAGGAAAACAGGAGCCTGATAAGGGAGGTGGTAGAAGACCATCAACAACTGTTTGTCACCTCCACAGTATTATTGGCAACCAAAAATGGACTATGGCAGTCCATCGTGGACAAGGTGAATACAGTAGGAGTGCTGAAGAGGACAATGGAAGAGGTCAAGAGGCGCTGGAATGATGTCAAGCGCAAAACCAAGCTGAATCTCGCCAACAGCCGGAAGGCAGCAAGGCGGACTGCAGGTGGCAGTCCTGCGCCACAGGAGGAGCTGGACGAGATGGAGGAAATGTTGTCCACAGTCATCAGTGGGGAGATGGTGGCAGGAGTTGGGGAACCAGACAGTTCTCAACATGACCTTGCACAACAGCACCTGGGTGAGTAACAACCTGAAACTGGGGAGACGGGGGAGATGGGCACAATGGCATACATGTACAAATGAGCTGAGCACATCTGCAGACACACCATACCCCAGCCCTCAACTCCCACCAAGAGACCTATGTACCCAAGTATGCAACATCTCAGCACTGCATAAGCACAGAACTCAAAGGCACATTGTATGTAATAGAGAAGGTGCAGCAAAATCACAGCTGCAGGGGCAACTTCCCCGAAATGCAGCACACACACATAACATGCAGAGCACATCAACACCACAACAGAACACAGGACACAATGGTGCTGACTTTGTGTAGACACTGGCCAATCACATTTGGCATTGCAGGGAAATGTGAGTGGATAATGTACAGATACAAATACACATCTGTTATGTCGTCAAAATGTCCACTGGCCCCCATCAAATAGGCAGCACCTCCCAAATAGCCACAATGTACACAGTCATGCAGTCTGTATTAAAACATGTCCAATACGACAACATACATTTGAATACAATATTAAACTGCATCTTCCCTTCACATTGCAGAGGGAGAATCAACACCTCCTGCAGAGGAGCCCGACCCTCTCTTCTTTGATGATGAAGAGGACCACCACATCTTCGACTCCGACACCCTCCAACAGCTCGTGGGGAGCCTCCGCAGCCCACCCCCAGGAGCAGGGCAGCACAGCTGCTACTAGGAGACCTCACCCCCTACACATAACACACAGCAGGCATCACCCACCACCATGGCTGCCTTCCAGGACTCCCACAAAGAACACATGGCCTTCCAACGCTGTGTTTTGGGGTGCCAGGAGCAGCAGGCTGAACAGATGCTGGTGCAGTTCGACCACATGGAAGCCAAACTAGATGCCATACATGGGTGTCTAAGTCCCATCAGGGACCCCTCACAGTCCTTAACGGACACCCACAGTCCACTTCATGCTCTCCAATGGACCATGGCTGGCATTGCTGGAGCCCTGACTCAGAAAATAGAACAACTGTGTAGTCCGAGTGTCTCTAGCGATGTCACGCTGGAGTTGGGAAACATGCGGAGGTTAATGGAGACCATGAAGCGGACGCAGGCGGAAATAGCAGCTGCCACGGCTGCACACCAGCGAGTGGTAGCTGGGTTCTAGAATGACCTCAAGACCATCCTCATGGCATTGCGGCCACAAGGTCTGGTGCTGATACATGCTGCTGCTACCACTACATCCACATCTCTGGCCCTGAAGTGGCAGTGCCACACAGTGCTGGAGAAAGGCCAGCACCACCCAACGTGAGGCACATGAAACAGCAGTGGATGAAGATGCAGATGATTCTGCCTTAGTAACAAGAAGGACGCAGTAGCATTCACCCCCGCCAAATGGCCTGTTTCAGCTTGGTTCTGCCCTCTGCATCATCACCTTCCACTGTCCCCCGATGCACTCTGCAGCACTCACCTTAGATCTCGTCATGGACTGCCATATTCTGTATGGTCACCAATGACACAGCTATCAAACTGCTGACTGTACTCTTTCTCTTCCTTTGGACTTATCATTACCTGAAGGACTCTGGCTGGGCCTCCATGGGCCATAACTGCAATGTGGGGTTTTCATGGCTCTGTACTGCTCTAGATGCAACACTCCACTGAATGCGCATTAAACATTCCGAATCACAAGTGTGGAAGTATAGATGAATGTAGGGTCAGTTTTTCCCCGTTACGTCCATGTTGCTCCTGTAGTGGGACTGGGTCACAGGGTGGCACATTGCCGAATGTGGTCTGGGAAGCGCAGACACAACAACAGGGGCACATGCATTAGTTACTTCTTTGTCCAGCTCAGTACGGAACCACGATCAGAGCCCTGGGGTAATTGTTCACACCCCTATGCTGGACTGGCATGCGCATGGCCAGCCCATTTCGCTTACGTTCACAGGGGGGGACAAGGATACATGTCCCAGGTCTTCCCTGTAGTATTATTCTGGTCACAGGTCTAGATGTTAGCATGTCACAGCCACTCCCTCATGGCTGGTATACACCCACACCACATCCATCCAGCACACTCATCACAGGACTTGTGACCCTGCCAATAAAAATGGCCGGTCGTACGTGCTCCACGCCATTTCCCCTCTCTATCTGGGTATATCTGTGTGGTGTTCATGTAGGCATGGGGGCCTAGGGCCCTGCAACTTCACATTCCTTCATGCTGTCATCTGCACTACAATACTCAATCATTCAGGATCCATGATTTGCGGGGCCCAGACTTGGTGGCACTGGATACACTGTGGCACAGGCACACCGCCACAAAACGGTGACTTTCGGTGCACTGAGGTAGGGGCACCTTAAGTGCTGAGCGGTTGTGCAACCTGCGATGATGCCCCGTCCTGGCAGTCCAGACTGCTCAAGATTTGTGTGCCCTGCGGGACCACAGTGTAGGCCAGAGCCAGCGTGCAGCACGGGCCTACCGCCGCGTGGCGTTGCCTCCTGGATCACAGAGATAGTGGCGCCTAAAGGGCTAGGCGGGCGCACAGCCTGCGATGATGATGCCGTGTGCACTGGTATCTCTTCCGCCATAGCAATATCAAGACCTAGAATCAAATATGAGACCTGGTGGCCCGCGGAGCGGGGCTGCATGATGTGGAATGTGCCATGTCCGCGAGCCCTGGGCTTGGGGCCGGCACCGACACATGGTGGGCCCTCATTGCGACACACCAGTGGCAGCAGGTGAGCAGTGAGGCCTGAGTGTGCAGGGGCGGGCATGTACCACTGGGAGGCGGGAGGGGCTGGGGTGCATCTGGTGGAGTGCACAGGGGTGGGCATGCACTGCTGGGCGGCAGGAGGGGCTGGGGTACAACCGGCTGGGTGGGCAGGGGCGGGCATGCACCGCTGGGTGGCGGGACGGGCTGGGGGGCAGCTGCCTGGGTGCGCAGGGGCGGACAGGTTATGATGTCATGTGCTAGTGTGTGTACTTTGCCAATTCTTGTATCTAGACTCTGTTTCATATGCGGGATCTGTGTCAGATGAAGGACCTGGTGAATTGCACTTCATACCGCCACGTGGTTGGAGACACACCAGTGGCAGCAGGTGAGCAGTGAGGCCTGGGTACGCAGTGTCGGCACTCTCTCTCCCTGTACCTCTCTTCTTTTCTCTCCCTCTCTTACCTTCTTCCTCTCTCTCTCTCTCTCTCTCTCTCTCTTTCTGTCTTCCTCTCTCTCTCTCCCTCTCTTTCCGTCTTCCTCTCTCTCTCCCTCTCTTTCTGTCTTCCTCTCTCTCCCTCTCTTTCCATCTTCCTCTCTCTCTCTCCCTCTCTTTCTCTCTCTCTGTCTCTCTCTCCTTTACTCTCTCTCAGGCCTTTGATGGCCACATGTCACACCTTCTCATCTGGATTTTTGTATTGCAGTCTGTGTCCTACAGATTGTCTCGAGAATGAGTTTTTATTGATTTTTTTTAGTTATTTTAAATAGATTTTTTTCTGGTACTTCGAAGGTGAATGTGTGATGCTCCTTTTTGTGACGACACATGCATGTTACATGTGATTGTGCGACATTATTTTGATTTTTTGTACAGGATTTTGTGGAGTTTATGTCACATGTCTTTGCCCGGAGGAGGGGGTGCCTGGGGGGGCCTCCTGGGTGTTGTGGCGGTGGGTTTTGTGGCCCTGCTGGTGCTCCCAGCTGCATGATCGTTGGCTCCATGGCATCTGTTGCCCTTCATGTGTTGCTCCGGGCTGGGTTCCTTTTTGTGGTGCAGGCTATAGCCCGGTTTTACACCAGGTCAGAGCTTGTGTTGATTTCCTGCTGCTAACGCGCCTTATCACGTGTTTTATGATCTTATCGCTGATCTGGCTGGTCGTTGAGAATGTTGCGCAGTGGTATTGTCACTTTTTTTTTGCACTGGAACGCCTACTCTGCATCTCATTAGCAATAGTTGCGGGGGTCATCTGTGGCGATGTTTTTCTGCGGCTGCTATTACAGGTAAACTGGTGAAATGGGTTGTTAGCACCAGCTTGTGAATGGAGCAATACATTTATCGCACCTTTGGCAGCCGATAACTCGGCGATAGATCTTTGAAATTTCACCCCAATATATATTGTTTGTGGGATCCAGTGTGCTGGTGATATAAGATTCTTTAGAATTAAGGTATGTGGCTTAGTTAAAAAGAAAATTGGCAGCCTTAGGCAAAGCTGAAAGTAATGTTAATAAGATTTTAGTAGTATAACAGAAAAGACATTTCTGCCATAGTAAGAACACTAGAATCGTTATCTTTGAAGATGGTGTAAACCAATGGTGGTGGTCAGTGGTTCACCTTATGAATTTGCCTTGAAAAGAGGCACTGTTGCTATTTGCTGAGATTTCACAACCATAGACTTTCAATGTGAATGATCTATTTAGCAAGGTCATACTGTCACTCTTCATTCATCTTTAGTCAAGACTAACAGCCTGATTCATGTACATGCCGTTTTGCGTGTCCCTAATAGCGAATAATAGCGACTCGCTATTGAGAAAACGCAAAACGGCATTCATGTACTTTTCGGGGAAAAAATAGCGACTCGCACGCGGGCGCTAAAGCCGTTAGCGACCTACAAAAAACGCAGAATAATCGCTATTTCCGGGCACCAGCGATCGGGATTGCGACTCGCAATCCCGATCGCACGGGATAGCCACTCGCAATCCCGATCGCACGGGATTGCGACTCGCAATCCCGTGCGATCGGGATTGCGAGTCGCATTCTCGCGGGATCCGGAAATACGGGAAGACGCATTCCGAGCACCGTCATGACATCACAACCAGGAAGCAGCCAAATCCCACCCCCAAACACCACAGTGACGCTATCATCCGAGTGTACACGACGGAAAGCTGCCGCTAAACCGCCGTTAGCGACTCCCGACCCGGCAGAAATAGCGACCGCCATGTCTGACGAACCTCTGCCTGGCCCCAGCAACAGCGCTAGCCGCAAGCGCAAACTGAAGTTCTCCGAGCAGGAGCTGGAGAACCTCATAGAAGGGGTGGTGGCCAAACACGACCAGCTCTTTGGTGCCAACTCCAGGAGGGTCCCAGAACAGGAGAAGCGGAGGATCTGGGTGGGGATTGCCTCCAGCGTGAACTCTGTGGGCGTTGCAGACAGGTCGGTGGAGGAGCTTAAAAAGCGCTGGTACGACCTCCGAGGGCGTGCCAAGGAGAGGGTGGCGGCGCGCCTCGGTGAGTCATCAGGCACTGGAGGTGGTGGACCGACTGTCCCACCCAACACCCCCCTGGAGGACCAGGTAGAGGACACCTTGGAGAGGGAGGCGTGTGTTGGCGTGACCACTCTGGACTCCTCCCGCCCCACCCAAAACACCCAAGGTAAGTGGCATGCGACTGCGACCCTGTCCCCTATGACCGTCCCTGCCCAAATAGGCTCACTCATTGGCCCTTAATCATGCCTATGTTGTGCATCAGGAAATGCCCTGAGGCGTTGTGGGAGACGTAGTATGTCCACAATGTAGTAGTACCACAATGCGGCCAGAAAGGTTCCTAAGCGCACAAATCCACAGCCATCCAGGGAATGTCACCCAGCATGCATGTAACATCTGCACGTCTGACAGTCACATGCACCTAATGAGTGTCCACTTACCCTCACAGGTGCGGATGATAGCAGTGACAACGAGAGGCTGGTGATCGTCGAGGAGGCCCAGGAGGAGGAATCCCTCCCCGCTACCCAGCCACCAGCCCCTGCCGCTGCGCCAACACCAGCAGCCAGGCCCCCCACCTTACCTGCTGCAACTTCTGCAGGCCCACCGGCTGCCAAGGCCAGGCCCCCCACCAATGTGCCTCCAGTGCCTGCCGCACCTGCGACACCAGCTGCTACAACACCTGCAGCTCGTCCTACACGATCTGGGCCAGCCACATCCGCTACACAGCAGGAGGGACAATGGGCATCTCCATGCCTGCATGAGCGTGGAGCGGCGAATGCTCCGTCTACACCAGCGGCAGTCACAGCAGCAAGGAGCCATCCAGCTCCAGCTGCAGAAGATCGGCCGCAATGTGGCGGGAGTCGGCCAGCGGGTGGACCGCATGACGGCGGCCATTGAGCGCATGACGGCGGCAATGGAGGCCAATACTGCTGCGCTGGGGAAGCAGCGCAGTGTTGCACGCAGGTGCCACCACCAGCTGTTGAGCCAGATGTCGACCTATAGTCGCTCAAATTATGTGGCTGCAAATGCCACCACCCAGCTGTCGCGGCGCTCTATGACCCAGCAGCACCAACTGGTCCAGTGCTGCGAGGAGATTACCCGGGTGCTGGAGCACTTGACCACCGCCGTGATCCCACTGCTTACACCTGTGCTACCGGCCATCGTAGGGGGAGATGATGCGAGTGAGGCTGCCTCCAGCGTGAGCAGCAACTCTGCCACGCAGGCCCCCCCACCTAGGCGCAGCACCAGGGCTCCACCTGGTCCATCTGCCCAGGATGAGGACGAGCCTCAAAGGCGCCTGGGAAATGTGCGCAGGAAGCACCAATGACATTGTGTCAGGGACACAGGCGCAGGCTGAAGCTAAGCCTGCCATGAACATTTACATGCAGTATGCTGGAATACTGGATTTTTTTTGTAAATAGTTGTTACCATGACCCTTTACTGTTGTGATTCAAACAAATACATTTATTTTGCTGCACACATTCGCCTTGTGTAATCATTACATTTTGCATGCAATTGTGATATGTGGGGTGGGGGAAGGGGGTGGGCTAGAAATTGTTAGCTGTGATGTGGTTGCGACGTCTGTGGCCTTCAGCTGGGTTCTCCCCGCGTGCATGGTGCGCATTTGCTGGTGGCCGGTCGTCCCCCTCAGATTCACTGCCTGAGATGTCAACTGGTATCCGGCGCTTGGTTGCAATGTTATGAAGCATTGCACAGACAGCCACAATGCGGCAGCACGCTGCAGGACTGTAATACATGGCCCCACCTGTCTTGTGCAGTATACGGAACCTGCTCTTGAGCAGGCCAAATGTCCTTTCAATACAGTTCCTTGTCCGGATGTGCGCAACATTGTAGCGCCGTTGCTGAGGTGTGGCAGGGTTGAGGTAAGGGGTCAGGAGGTATTCCCGTAGGGCGTAGCCACTGTCACCTGAATGAGAGGAGCAGATGTTGATTGACTGTGCAGCGCAGTTACTTCATAGCAATGTGACATTGTCGACAAAGTGTACTTACCAAGTAGGTGTCCTTCCCCAAACTCTCCCCTGATCAGTCGTGTGTGGAGTCCGCTGTGCCTGAAGATGAAGGAGTCATGGGTACTCCCTGGGTACTGGGCCACAATGTCAGTGATGATGCTCTTGGCATTGCAGACCATCTGTATGTTGAGGGAGTGGTAGGACTTTCTGTTGCGGTACATATACTCCGTGCCAGCTGGTGGGCAGATGGCGACGTGGGTACAGTCTATGCAGCCGAGGACATGGGGAAAATGGGCAACATTATAAAATTGTAGTTTAGTGAGGTCCAATTCCTGTTGGCTCGTGGGAAATGTGATGTGCTGGTGGAGCTGGCTGAGCATGGCGTCAACAAAAGTGTGGAGACAGCGTGACATGGTGGGCTGGGATATCCCCCCAGCAGCGGCTACTATGCCCTGGAAACTGCCAGAGGCCAGGAGGTGCAGGCTGCACAATACCTGCACATGTGTGGGCACAGAATTGTTTCGCCTTGTTGGGTGCTGCATGATGGGGTCGAGTTCTTGTATCAGCCAGGTGATCATTTCCCCATTCAGCCTGTATTTTGCATATATCTGTTCTCTGGTTTGGCCCAGCAAGGTGACCCGCTGCCGGTAAATCCTTGCCTGCCTCATGCGTCTCCTCCGTGCTGCTCGCTGTAGCCTTCGCCGCCTCACCACCATGTACATCCCAGGCATTGTGGAACGCCTAATGCTGCTGCTGAATGTCCTTATGTGTGATTGGTCAGGCCTGGACCTGTTGGTGTTTGGCTAACAGTTTTTCAAATTTGCCTTCATCATGGCTTTTATGGTTACCACCTGCTTTGAGCTGTCCTTAAATTGCGCCGCGCAAACGTGCGATTTTGCGCTTTTTCGCTAATGTTTTTTTTTCATGAATGCCGATTGCGACAATATTGCGTTTCGCTAATCATTTCGCAGATTCCGTGGTTGGTCGCTATTTCCGTATCGCTAATGCTCGACTTCCCGGAGTCTGCGAATATTACTGCGTAATCGCTATTCCAATCGCAATTATTTTTTTGCGATTTCGCTATTTCGTACTTGAATGCCGATTCCGTCTTTTGCACCCGCAATTGCGTTTTCGCAGCCATTGCGGGCGCTATTTTGCTTCATGAATCAGGCTGTAAGTCCCATAGTGACAGAGACAGAAAAATATGACGATTGTTTTGGGTAGGAAATGTCACTTATTTCACTAGTCTTGATATGTTCAGAAATAGCAAATGGCAAGGCCGGTATGATATCTAGATAGAGAGAAAGAGTGTGTGTGTGTGTGTGTGTGCATGCATGCGTGCATGCATGTGGAAGTTTGTTTGTGTCACTGCACATGTTTGTTTGTCCTTACTCAAGAAAACATAGCTCATGTTGAGAACCTTCAAGAAAGCTTCAACCTAAAAAAAGTTATGTTTTTTGCGAGGATGCAATTACACTGAATAAAGATATTTATGCAAAGGTCTACACACTAGATGGCATATTTACAAGCCCCATTTGCCTCTGGACGTTCACTTTTTGGACACGCCTGTGACGTAGCGCCATTTCCCATATTTACAACGTGGCTCTCAGAAACTTAACATGGCTTAATGACACCTTGTAAATATGCCCCTTTCCACCACAGTCCTTCGCGGAAAAGGGACGTGCAATGGGTGTTGCAGTGGGCCTTCCACCGCAACACACATTGATCTTTGACGATGCCCCAGATTTACAAGGCTGAGGCAGCGCCAAAAAATGAATGCCAGGGAATACCTAGTCTGAGCATGGCGATACAATGAGAAATTATTCTTTTTCTCCTATTTATTTACATAAACAATCGCCCCTTCAGAGAATGTAATCCCTTATACCATGGAGGCACGGTGCCTGTGCTGGTGCTAGACAGCTTTGCTTGCACCAGAGCAAGGGTAAACACAGGGTGCTCTTTATTCTTGTGAAAACGTTGCATTCCTGAGTTTGATAAATGTCGGAGCATGGCATTGCCAAATTTGATGTAGCACCGAACTACAATTGTTTTTTGAAAATATGCCCCTAGGACCACAATAATTATGAATGAGGTCAGAGCCTCTCACCTAATGAGGACACTAGTTCCTACTTTCCAGGAATGAATTAAAAATTAAAAAGCTGCAATGCTTTCTTCTCCCCATCAGTTCACCCCACCTGATGTTCCATCTCTTTTAATTCTTGTGATCTCTGTCCTTTAAAGGAGCCCAGTGGTGTGGCGTACCTTTGACCAATAGCTGTAAGGCATAGTTTTGATCAGTTTCAAACTTCCTTTAACATTTACCCATGATTGGCAGCTTTATACATTTGTACTCTAAGATGCATTTTGTGAATTTTTTCTTCCTCGTTGCAGTATGGGGCAGGCACTTTAAACTTCCACTGTTTGATTGGTCTCCTTAAGGTGCTCTGTGTCAACCTCCACAAAGCTTAAACTCAAAGTGCCTCATTTATGAGCTTTTGGCATAGAGCAGCACCACAAGGAATCTTGCTACGCTGCCCAATGTCAAAATAAAACGGCGGAATGCACTGTATTTATGTGATATGGTGCATTCCTATCCTTTTCCATAGTGCAGCCGCAGAATGGGATCCCATTTGCCAGCGCAGGCAGCCTTGCACCGTGGTGCAAGTGTGCCTGTGTTGCAAGGCTGATTGATTTTGTGCAGAAAGGCACACCTTCCTGCACAAAATCTATCAATTCAGGCGATTTCTTCTTGATATGCAGAATGTAGGACACACAGATAAAGGAAAAAACAAGAAGAAATGAAAACATTTCTCCTTGTTGTGCCTCCCTAATGCCATCCCTGGAGTGGCTTTAGATTCTGACGTATTTCCAGGTTTACGATTTCTCGTAAATTTGGGAGTGCTTCAGATTCTATGGTTGCTGCGTGGGAACACCAACAGCAACACCACTGGAACTCCCCTTTCACGCTGTGTTCTGCGTGAAAGGGGCACATATTTACAAGGACATGAAAATAACGTAAAGTGGCTTTATGTGGCCTGGTAAATACGCCTGGGCACATTGTCATTGGAACATCAAAAGAGTGATGTTCCGGTGCCACTAGGGCCTCATAATGTGGCTCAAAGACTCATAAACAGAGATATTCCAAAGGCTGTCCCTCTTACCCATGTCTCTTCATTAGGTTGCATGATTAAACTTAAGTCTTAGTATTACAAGATGTTCTTGAATGTAGGAAAGAAAAAAGTACAATGAAAGAAAGTCAGTAGATAGAGAATGTAATCCCATGTTTACTAGTTTAAAATCATTAAAATGTGAAATGAGCAAAATGTTTCAATAATACGCAAAAGGCATACAAAAGAAGCAAATATTTAAAAATAATTTATGGTGATGGTCCAACATTTAACAAGTATTCAAAGGACTGAATATTGTTGTTGGTGTGGAAAAATGTTTCTAAAGGTGCCATACTTGTATATGTAGCACTTTTTGTTTCAAAATTCTTAGACTGAGCAAAACCTTGAAAGGACTTTTTGAATGGAAGACAGTAATTCAGCTCAATATCATACAAATGTTCTTTTGTTTGATGAAAGATTCCAGAAAAATCAAGAAACTCTGGGGCATATTGTCAAGGGGGTTTATCTCCGCTTTTTTGGCTTTAAAAGCATGGAAAGCGGAGATAAAATTATCTCCCTATTACCTAGCTGTCGCTAACACCAGTTAGCGACAACTAGTCGGAGATAGCGACCATCTTGGGCCCCGCTTTGCATGTCAGTGATATTTATCACTAATGACATGCAAAGTGGAGGTGCCAAGATGTTAGCGACTGGAAACAGTCGCTAACATCGCTATCTCCTATTACCAACTTTTGGAGATATTCGCGCTAAGCCCGAATATCTCCAAAAGCTAACACCTGCCCCATAGCAGTTCTTAGCCATGTTATCTAATGGTAGGTGGATGACATGGCTAAGAGTATTAGCTCGGTAATGCATGAATATCGCAGACTTTTCAGCGATATTCATGCATTTCGCCCGGTTTTTATCGCTTAAGAGATAAACCTTGATAATAGCAAGGTTCCTAAGCGAAAAAAATCGCCGCTGCTCGGCGATAAAAATATCGCCGCTAAACCAACATGTTGTTGGTAATATGCCCCTCAGAGGTATCTGTAAAAGTCAAAAGCCCTCATTACGAGTGACACGTTCTGCTTTTTTGCACAGGAATTGGAGAAAAAAAAGTTTTGTTGTAGTCACTACCTGCTTCACAATTTTTCCGAAATTAATTTCGGCAACTGGAAACTGTTGAATGGAAGCGGGGTTTGGTGGTAAGGTGAAATGCTTGGTAAATACTGACACATGCCAAATTGGTGCGCAAACTACCAAAGTCAGCATGGTATGCCCTATTTTAAAGGGCATGACTTGTAATAGAGGATAATTAATCAAACCTTTTAAGTTCTGAACCCCGTGGTATCGAATTTTCGAAATCGCAACAATAATCGGCTGCTCAGTTGGGACATTAGTAATGAAGGCCACAGTTTTTTCATCTTGATCCTAAGGGGAGTTCAATGTTGGTGTTCATTGCTCCTACAAAGATTCATTTTGGCATTTAACATTCTTGCACTTTTATTTTGGTTTATCTTACCCAGGACAGGGAGACAAAAGTAGTAACTCTCTCCACTGTCAAAGGTCAAGTCGGTGACACAAAAATACAATATCCACAACTGGAGTTTTTATAATTCCCTGAAGATTTCTGCTGAGCTCATTGAGAAGCAAGGGGACATATTTACACGCCCCTATCGCAACCACAACATCACTGAAACTACAACCTCACTTTCAGTGACGTTATGGTGGCGATAGGGGCTTTGCCTTATTTACAAGGCAGCAATAAGCCATTTAACGGTGACCCTTCTTGCACATAAACAATCAAAAGAAAAATGACTTTTTGCAACTTCTACGTGTGCTGCGTTAAGCAGCACACATAAAAGTTACAAAACGTAATTTAAAGAGGAGACCTTCCTGCACATAAACAATCTTCCCCTCAATGCAGACACCCTTGCACTATGGTGCAAGGGTGCCTGCTTTGTCGCTAGTCTGCTAAGTTTAGCTTCAGCGCGGTGGGAAACGCAGGCTGCACCCTATTGTTGTAAATAGGGTGCTGCCCTTCTTTTCTGAAGTGGCAGACTGCAGCGTTAAGCCAGGAAGTCTAACACAGCACTCCGTCACTTAGTTGTAAATATGCCCCTTTGTTCTCTGTAATGGCACTGGGTGTGCAAAATAAGCAAATGTGCATTTTATCATATAGCACAAACTAGACCCAAGACATTGGGTATCAGAGCCCTTTACATAGCACCAGTTTTGTTACAGAAGGACACGTTAATTTTCTTTAGAGACAGGGAGATTAAGTGATTTGCCCCGAATCACAGGATGTTGAGCGTCATTCCCGAGACTCGAACCCGGTTCCCCAGCTTCGAGGTTACCGCTCTAGCTGTAAGGCTACATCCTCTTCTCTCATTTGCGTAATTACATGAAATGGCATATGCCAGTGGAATAATTTGCAAAAAGTGAATAAACTAAATGATAGGCAGCAATTAAAACTTTCTGAAAACATGAATTCTGTTGTGTAGAAAACTCACTTTCGAGGGACAGGCCGGTAAGACAATGACATTACAAATCAGTATTTGTTTCTGCCTAATTTGTGTTCTTCTATTGTACTATGATGTCTTGATGGATTTTTACAAATATTCCTGTTGTTTCATTGATGACTTGGTAAGGCTCATTGTAGAAATGACTTCATAAACTCTGATGGTACCTTAATTTGAGGGCACCTTAGCGCATTCAAATTGGTATCAGAACCTGACATTTGGGTGTGACTATGCAGGGATAGACTATCATGCAAAAGATATAGCTATGCTAAAAAACTATATTTGATTGTAAAAGGCATATGTTCAGATCTCATTGGATAGCACTAAGTGAGATTCAATATATAACATAAGGATCTTACAATCCTTACGAAACCTTAAGGATGACGGGGGCAATAATTTCCCTTGACCACACCTAATTTGTATCATGTTAGATCAACCAAAAGGAAATAAATAATTTAGGGTTATTATAACACAATTTTATATCTGATATATGATAGCTTCTGCGCCCCTAACTCTGATCCCCACACATAATATCAAGAGCTCCCATACTATCTTGTTTAGGCCCACCATGGCATGATAATCATCGAGATGAAGGCAAGTCCAATGAGGAAGCTTGCCACAAACTGTGGGTTAGGGCTATTTTATCTTCCCAGAGGCATCGTGACATATATCTTATACAACCAAATAACTGGTTGCTTTTGCCTCACAATACTATTTGTGTTCTAGTGTTTGTTAGGAAGGAAGTATTGGCAAGCCCTCCTTTTACTCCCTCTGTTTGTGAGATACATAATCTTCACTCCTTCAATAAAATGATGAAAGTCATAACTAGAGTATCACTTGATTTGTGCATATTTGTATTCCATAACAGTGCAATTAGTAGCTGTTTTTGTTTTGGAACCAAAACATATCTTGTGAACATCAGCATCACTTCATATAGAGGGCTAATCTTTCAGGCATTACTGACTTTTCTCACTTGAATACCTTTGCCAAATGTTTATACATCTGGATTCAAGCTACCCTGGCTGATGAGGGGTGATGCCCCGAAACCGGTCCCAGTATGCTTGTTTCCGGTCCAGGGAGGACCTGGATTTGCAGTTCGGGCTGGACTGTCCCAATGAGGAACAGGGACAAGACTGATTTGCATATGGCTGGGTGCAAATTGGGGTAGTGTGGTGAGCAAAAGAATGATGGAGTAAACCCAGATCCTTGTGACTAGGGGTGAATGTTTGCATTGTTCAGCATTCCGTCCATCATTTGTTCCTTTTGCTTTTGTCACCCTAGGTGGTACGGATTTGCCCAGATGTGGGTCCAGTGCTAACTGCTCTACTGGATTCAAGCTAGTAGCCTGGTTGATGAGGGGTGATGACCTGAAACCAGTCGCAGGATGCTTACTTCCAGATCAAGGAAGACTTGGCATGGAAGTTCGGGCTGGACTTTTCCCATGAGGAACAAGGTCAAGACTGATTTGTATATGGCTGGGTTCTAACTGGGTTGGCGTGGTACGCAAAAGATAGATGGATTAAACCCAGATTCTTGTGACTGGTAGTGAATGTTTGCAATGTTTGGCATTCCATTCACAATTTGTTCCTTTTGCTTCAACTGTTTATACACGATCAATGAGTTTCCATGTCATTTAAGCAGATTTCTACTTTTTGTGAACTCAAACACCAGAGGAGTATTGGATGCAGTGGTGACTGGCACAGGTAAGAGTGATGGGGTGGAGATGGGTCGGGGTAGGGCTTAGGGAAGTCAACAGACCTTTGGGATAAGTAAAATTAAGTACAAAAATAAATGAAACCACTTACCTTGCACTCGCCCCTTCGGCGAGCCCAAAGTGAGTGTTTTTATTTATTTTTTAATTAATTTTACTTAGCCCGTCGTCTGTCGACCTCCCCAACCCAACCTTGACCCACCTCACCACTCTTACCTGTGCCGGCCACCACTGATTGGATAGTATATCTTCCTCTTCTTCTATTTCTGTTTTCTCCCTATCAACTAAGAGTAACTCTGAGATCTTCCGTGCTGGCCCCTCAATAGTGACATTCCTCTTGCTGAACTTCTGACACTCGCTTTTTGTGGTAATTCTTGAAGGAGAGTCAAAAGGGCATAGAATACAAAGCTTAGTCATCCTGAATAGCTTGTTTACTAAGATGTAAGATGCATCCGATTGCCAACCCAGGACAGCTCAATCTGTGATGCAGCCATTTTCCTCTATGGAAGGGCCTCACAGAATTAGCAATGCTAAATATCATGGCAGGCTCATTGAAAAGAATCCCCTCAGACCTAAACACTGGACTATCTGGAATGAGGTATTGTCAATTCCATTAGCTTCTTTATATTGATAGATATAATTTACAAATTCTAATCTTCACTAGGACACTTGCTACCCTCTCTGAATCATGCTGTAATCCCAATAGGAACCATTAAACCTGCCAAGGAATAATTACCACTCTAATTTGCTAATGCAGTTCAGATCAAGACTCAAATCTCGCCCAGTGTATTTTATTTTATTTTATTTTGTGTAATTTGTATAGCGCACAACTACCCGCAGGTGTCTCGGCATTGCAAAGACAGTAGAGCAACTGTTGAAGTGAGTAATTACTGGTTGAAAAGCCAAGTTTTTACTAGCTTCCTAAATGTAAGAAGGGAGGGATTAGCCCTGATGTGAAGAGAGAGGGCGTTCCATAATTTTGCCGTAGCAACTGTAAAGTGTCTGTCTCCCCATGATGATTTTATTCGTACGTGGTACAGTTAGGAGCCGGGCCGAAGAAGAGCACAAGGGTCTGTTAGGAGTGTATATACATAATGATCTTCTTAGGAACTCAGGTCCAGAGTTGTTAGTTGCCCTGTATGCGATACATAGTGCCTTGAATTTAATTCGGTTCTTGACCAGCAACCAATGAAGTTGGCTTATAGTAGGAGAAATAGATTTAAACAATATTCTGGCTGATGAGTTTTGAACTACTTGCAGCTTATTCAAAACTTTCTCCTGGGCATTTAAGAAGAGGCCATTGTAATAATCGATCTTTGACAAGACCAATGTGCACAGGAAGGTTTTTCCTGCTCTCAAAGGGAGAAAAGGAAGAAGTTTCCTAATCATTTTGAGGGTGAAAAAGGTTGAAGACACCACAGAGTTTGCATGGTGTATGAACAAAAGCTTATCATCAAACATCACTCCCAAATTCCTAACCGTAGTGACTGGTTGAGGAGGAGGTCCCAAATCGGTTGGCCATCAAGTTGGGGACCAACTGGGGGATAAACTACCAAAAGTCATTACCTCCGTTTTAGCGGTGTTCAACTTCAGGCAAGTGTCTGACATCCAAAAACGTATGTCTCGCATCCCTTCTTGAAAATTTGCTGCTACTTCCAGTTCATCATTGTGGACTGCCAGCGCCAGTTGGGTATCATCGGCGTAAGACGTTAAACCTCATTCCGTGGGTTTTAATGATCCTGGCCAGGTCCGACACATAGATATTGAATAAGGTCGGACTTAGGGAGGATCCCTGAGGCACCCCACATGGGAGGGAAAAGACCGGAGAGTAGAATTCGCCCAGCTTAACATACTGAGTGTGATTGGCGAGGTATGAAGTTAATAGCGCTCTAGCATTTTGTTCAATACCAATGGCAGAGACACGGTCGATCAGGATGCGTGATCTACCGTGTCAAAAGCTGTGGACAGGTCCAACAGGATCAGGACTGACGCTCCACCTTTATCCAAGATCATCCTGATCTCGTCCGAGGCCTTAATGAGGGCCATCTCCGTCCCATGCTCCTTCCTGAACCCAAATTGAGTATCATCGAGCAGATTGTTATTGTCGATGAATTGGGCTAATTGCATGTTCATTATTTTTTCAATGATTTTTGATTAACAAGGGAGGTAGGCTATGGGTCTATAACTTTTCGGTTCTACAAGGTCAAGGTTATGTTTCTTGAGTAGGGGTTTGATGATGGCCTTTTTCCAAACTAACGGTTAAACACCAGCGTGAAACATTAAATTACAAATATCACTAAGGATTGTGGCAATGGGGTCCGGGATGAGTTTAAGAATAGAAGGGGGATTGGGGTCCAGGGGGATCCAGATTTGATAGAGAGGACAAGCTCTCGTACCTGTTCAAATGAGACCTGACTGAATTCTGCAAATGCGGTGGTGATGAAAGTATTCATTAAGTTGTTAGAGATAGGCGGATCTAAATTAGGCTGAGTAGAAAAATGTGAATACATTTGACTGACCTTATCTTTAAAAACATTGTCGAGGGAATTACATAGGCCTGGTGAGATTTCAGTAGAAGTATCTGTCGGGGGTGTAAAGAGTTTGGTTACCACCTGAAATAGTTGCTTGGTGGAGTTTTGGGCCGATTCTAGTTGTGTGAGATAGTATTTACTTTTTTCTATGAGATTAAGATGTTTGTATTTAGCGATTGCCTCTTTGTATAATGCTTTAGCATTATTATTATAATCTTTGCGCCAATGTCTCTCTAAATTTCTGCAACATTGTTACTCAAGTCTTAATTCCTCTGAGAACCAAGGTGCAGAATGGACCCTTCGATTAGTAGAGGCCTTTTTAGGTGGTACTAACGTGGTAAAATCATTGTGTAACCAGGTAGAATCATTGTTAGACGCTGTTTCCGGATCTACTGAGGATCTGTATTGGGAAGAGGAAAGAGATGTTTGCAAAAGTTGAACATCGATGTTGTTTCATGCCCGAATAAAATTGGGTACAAGAGAGCCCATACCCCTAGCGTGGGTTTCCTGATCTGAATGGTAAAAATTATTGCAGAATGGTCTGTCCAGCTCAAAGGTGTACCGAGGATAGACAGATGTTACTATTGTTAGTAAAGAGTCCATCCAGTGTATGACCTGCCCTGTGGGTGGGTGTGATAACTAACTGATGTAGACCTACTGATAGGAGGTCTGTAATGAGGGTAGAGGATTCCTTATCATTTAAGCATCCCAAATGAAAATTAAAGTCTCCCAGGATAGTGCAGTCAGGGATTCCTGCTATTGATTCCAGTGAAGTATGGATTTCTGCAAGAAAGTCCGAACGTGAGCCTGGTGGGCGATACAATAGGGTTCCTCTGAAGGATTGAGTATTTGAGAGCGAGACAGAGAAGGTCAGTGCTTCACAGACTGAGAAGTTAAGAGTGTCCGTTTTGATTGCGTATTTGTCTCGATAGATAATTGCCAAGCCCCCACCTTTTTTAAAGTTCTGTCCTGTCTAAGTCCGCTGTAACCTTCAGCGGCGGCTGCGCAGAAGTCAGGGCGAGAGGAAGAATCACCCCACATCTCAGTCAGGAATAAAAAATCCAAGTTCTGATTGGTAAGAAGTTAATGTATTTCAAGTTTGTGCTTGGGAAGGGAGTGAGCATTTATAAGGGCAAAATAGATCAAATCTGGTTTAGGGAGGGGGATATGTGTGCTAGGAGGATGGGATGACCTAATTGGTGCTATATTAAACATATATTTTGGGCATAGGGAGAGTGGCTTATTAAATAGTGCATTCTCGCTGAAAGGGGAGTAGTAATGTTTGTCATTAGTGTTGTTTAAATCCATAAGCTGAAAACTGGTGTAAGATAGTGATTTTTTACTTTGGGTTGTTTTTAAACGACCAGTGGAACAGGCCCTGGGCCCGGTCGAGGCGCTGACGGGTGCAGATGGACTTGCCTTTGGCGCACCAGCGGCACACCCGCTGCGTGCGTCCGCTGCGCGTTCGTGACATTTTCTGGCTTTGTAGTGCCCGGCATGGTTAGTAGCGGAGACACTAGACCGCTGACCTAGGCAAGATGGCGGCTGTAGATGGCCCAAGCAGGAAGTGAAGCACACAGAAAGAATGGCTGTCCCCCGGAGTCTCCCTCCACATCAAACCGTCTGCTATTGACTGGGGGTGGACCGGGGAAATTGCAGGGCAACAAGTGCTCTCACGCTGGTCAGGTAAGTGATAAGGAAATCTGTTTAGTGCGCGAAATGAATAAAACAAAACATAGGATCGCCGCAGATTAAAAGTAGAATGCTGAATAATATGATTTAAAAATTTTACCGCTGGATAATTTGAGTTTAACAACATAGCTCTACCTGCGTTCGATGCATGGATCAATTACCTTTTCCCTCTGTCTTTCCCTTGCACCATGTATATGATCTAGTACAATTGCATGTCTGTTGTATAATATCCTTTTATAAATATGTCTTGCCTTTCTCGTCTATAATAGGCCTCAAATAATCCTACTGAATACAGTCAGGGCCTGATTCACAAAGGGCTTTCGAACTCGTGGTGGAGGCCTCACAGTCGTGGGGGGACCTCCATATTGCAGTTACCCATAACGGGTTCCCCGTCCTGAGTTCGGGCCCCCTGATGTGACTGCGGAGCCTTTGCCATGAGTGCTCGGGAGCCATATGTGAATCATACCCTCAATATCAATATAACCACAGCCATCAAGCTGCAGAATATTTTGGATATGTCACTGACATTTATAGCAACTGTCAGACTTGCTACTCATATGTATTATTCATGTACCCAAAAAAAAACAGCCCACCACAAATCAAAATGTTACTACTATTGCTATGTATACCAATTCAACTGTGTGCCATACAAAAAAATAAAACACTTATATACCTAAATGATGTTCTGTTCATAGCTTGGTGTAATAATTAAAGATGTTTAGTCATTTTCTAACAGATATCTAGTATATTTGTATTCATGCTGGAAAACTTACACTCAATCTTAACGAACAGTTTCTGATTCATCCAAGAGTTCTTTTGTCATCTCTTCTAAACATTATCACTTTCTTTCAATACTGCATGTATACCCACCTTAAAAATCCTAATTATCCTATGGATGCTGCTATACCCACTAGCAAGGAAAAACAACAAAGAGTCTAAGTGACTGAACAGTCTGAATGTGTCCTTCTTTGGCTGTGGCATGCATGCATTGGGAATAATCAATCCCCCAAGATACCAGTGAACGTGGAGCTAAAAATATTCCCTAAGAATATGTTCAGACAACCCCCACCTTGTACCTAGTGAGCTTAGCAAGTGAGTCCAACCATGTCCAGGAAAATGTGTCAGTCTAGACATCCTTTTTCTATGTACCCCTAACGGAAGGGTCTCTTTCTTCAACTTACCAGGGGTTTCTGTGTGACCCATGTAGCCAGGTCTAGTCACCAACCTGAATTTTTTTTTCACAATAAGCCAAGAATTACCACCATTATGTGACAGGTAGCATTGCACTAGTGTGGTCACCTGCATCCTAGGATACCCACAATGTCTACAATATCTCAAGACTTAGTGATATTATATCAGGGGAAGTAATTTCCTAAGGAGCACCTGCATGCCAGCGATGCCCACATACACCATCATTTACAATCAATTTAGCAGGGCAAACATTTTTCCACTGATTGTCAGAGAAGTCTTTATTCTCAAACACACATGCACCAACATTCAAGATGAGTCACCAAGTTTACGTTTAAATTGGATATTCATAATGATCTGAAGCAGTGGTGGCCAGCAAGGCTCGCGGGTGGCGAGGCGCGAATGCGGGGGGAATGCATGGGTCGCAAATGCCATGTAAAAAACCCACTGGGTCCCGCGTTTATGCTGCTGCTCTCCTGCCTCCGACTCCAGGAACAGGAAGCACAGCCAGGCTCCTCTGACCAATCACAATGCTGCTATGCAGTGTTGTGATTGGTCTGAGCACCATACTACTGACCGTCAATACGCCCACTAGCATCCGCTCTGACCGGTCCGATTGGAGGCCCCCGTTCCACTGATTTTGTATCTGTGCCCAGAACGTATACTACATATCTTTGTAATGTGTGCAGGGCATGGTTTGTATACACTTTAATTGTCCACCCCTGTTCCTGATGAAATGCCATTATCTTACCGGACAGTAACAGGCATGAAACATGTTGACCCTTGACTCACATTTACTGCGACCCCTGACACACATTAACTGTAGCCAGAATAGACAACTATATCTATCTCCTGCTTAGCCTACATTTGTAACCATTACAAAGGAACTCAGTGGTTAAAATTGCATTTGTATTCTTGTAGCCATTTTTGAAACTGACCCTTTTACCTTTCTACTCCCACTTAGTCATTTAACCTCACTCTTCACACTGGCAAAAAGAAAAGAACTCCGGCAAAGTGCCCCCTCGTGGGGCCTGTTGGGCGTTGCACCCTCGGGGTGTATGAAGGCCCTTTCTCCTAAAAGGAGCACTCCCTTTCACTTACCCTACAGATAGACCTAGATTCCCATACAGGTACTGCACACTCCTTGTTTTCATAGCTCATCTAGGGGCGCGTTGCAGGACCTTAAATCGCCCCAGTTCTTCCTTCTTTGTTTAGATATAAGGTGAAGTTTGCATGAAGTTAAAGATTTATAAAATACAACATACTAGTGCTTTTTACAAAGGTTTTACAGAGTTTCAACATGCAAGTGTTTCCTGGTGTAACTGTCCATGAGAGGTGCAAGGGGCTGTATGTTTGTCTACTGAAACGTATCATGGGACACGGTCAGCACATTTCTGAATGAGATTTTCTCAATGTTAGAACACTGCTTTAGTTTTGAAACGCCCAGGGTAGTTTTGTTTCTTTGCAATGCTTAATATAGCATCACAAGACTGCTTTGAACCCACTTCAGAGCGTTCAAAGTGCATTTGGCGGGTGCCTCGATGGAGACAGACACATTTTACAGGATAAATGTATTCAGTCAGGCTTCAGGCGCTGGGAGGATGTGGCATTTTACGAACAGATCGTGTACTTAACAGGAGGGTTGGCAAACTGACACTGTGTTTAACTCTTTATTGAATATGAGCAGGACTTGTCATCACAGCACTGTGGCGAATCTGCACTGGATTCCAAGACTTTTCAGTCAAGTTTTGTCAAGTCACGCAGTACAGCGCACCAAGTCACCTTGCTGCGCTGCACTGCGGGACAGGGAAAGGGCAGGAATGCGCAGGGGCAGATTTACGTTGCCTGACGCATCTCTGCAAATCAGCAGAGATGTGCCAGGAAAGATACATCACGCAAATACATCCTTGTGCCACCCATGATGCGCCGCATTTACAATGCGGCGCACCATGGTGCAAGGAAGGGCAGATGCGTGACGCATCTTTTTGTGTACGGGCGGCGCATTGCTGGAGTCCCGTCGCAAGCGCGATGCAACTCCTGCAATGCACAGGGGCCACCCATACATTACATGGTGCGTCACTCCTTACGCCTGCTTCAAGCAGGCATAAGGAATTGACGTAACAGCTTTGGGAAAGTGACTCAGTGAAATCTTGTAGATTTCACTGAGCCACTTTCCAGGGGCGTACCTGCGACGGAACGCCCCCCCCCTGCACCGGAACGCCTACATGAAACTGTGACGCATCTCCATTATTGCGTCACGTTGTAAATGCCTCGTAGGGATGCGCCACGTTTACGCCACCTTGCGTGACGCAACAGCGGAGTAAAAGTGGAGCAAGGGGCTCGTAAATCTGCCCTGCAGTATTTAAGTAAATACTGCACATTTCGACCTTTTCCCCTAAGCAGGCGCCCTTTTGACTGCCTAGCGCCAATGCAGGCACCCTTGCACTATCCTGCATTGTCAGGAGGAACAATCCCTTAAGGAATGTTCCTCTTTCTAGGTTAGAAATAGGACAAATGAGGACAAATAAACATATTTCTCCTTTTTTCGCCTCAACTGGGGAGCTGTAGCTTTTTGGTGCATTACCAGATCTACCACTTCTGGTAAATCTTGGAGTGCGTCAATATCCAAGGATGTTGCTTTGGGGCAATACCCATGCAAAATCCAAAAAAATGGTTCACTGGCACAGAGTAATGCAACACAATGATTTGCCTGGTTGTATGACGGAACCAGGCATGCAATTATCACGCACGCCTTTACCACGCCGCCTATTCAATGCATTTTTCATTACCAAACAGGCTTTTACAACAAATATTTTGACAAGGCATATGCCTTTACCATGAAAATATTGGTGTAAAGGCATGTTTTGGAAAGGCATATACATTTGCAAAATTTAATAAAAAGGTATAGTATGAAAATGCCCAACACTTAGTGGGCGTGTAATTTGCTAAAGAGATTAATAGAAATCCATTACCGTCACCGTGAGAGCTGATGACCGCCCTGCCAGACACTATGTGTACACTCAGTTATTTGCCCACCAGGAACCAATGGGCATCCTGCAGCACAAACATGAGCCAATCTTCAACAACCAAGAAGTGTCTGAAAATGTAAAAAAAATTCCAGACTGCTGAAAAGCTGAAGCTGTTTCCTGGAAAGAGCAGTGGCAGCAGTGGGAGCCGGTGAGTGCCTGACCCTCCACACAGCCCTCATCCCCAGCTCCCTCTGCCTGCCCCCTGCAAGAAGTGTATGTTTCCCTTGCTGCCCACATTCAAAGACCCCCTGCCCTTGGATGCACCCCGGACTTGGCCCCTTCTTTCCATGAATAATCACATGACTTGGGTCATATTTAATACATGCTAATTCTGTGTTGTATTATGTATATAGTGCTTGCCCACCCTAATAAAGCATCAAAACGATTTCTTTAAGTGTCATACAGGGATACAGATGCCTACATGGATGAAACAAACACATGCCCTGAGCCCTAAATCCCAGGAACACTAACCCACAACAACACCCTATAACCGGGCCCAAATCCCCCAAAAAATACACTAATCCTGAACCTACCACGAGTATGCCTTTATCATTGTTTCCTTTACAATGACATTTGTGCTAAAGGCAGGCATGGTAAAAGCATATGCATGGTAAAGACTTTGTGGTAACAGTCACGCGTAGTTATGACGGCGTTGTAGTGGCTGTTTCCCGATTTGCCTTTGCATTGAATTACTCAAGGCAAAGTGGCCTGACGTGGCTTCATAAATCTAATTTTTTGTTTGCGTTGCCCTTGCAATAAGTTGTGTGGTGCAAGAGCGATGCAAAGGGGCTTGTAAATATGTTCCCTCATTTCTAATAGCTATTACTCAGTGTTTTCCTTCTAGTGATTTTGTAGATTCCTAGGGCCTCTCCACAGCACATAATGAGATTTTTTTTTTACCACAGAGATGTCTGAACCATCTACACTGGTCAAGAGGAACCATCATTTGAAAGGTTAATTGGTAGATTTACTAAGATTTTGCCTGAGTTTGGGTCACAAAAAGTGACACAAATCAGCACAAAATGCCTTTTTCTATTTACTTTCCAGTGCATAACTTGCATTGCTTTAGAAAGTCGCTAGAACTTAGTTCAAAGCAGCACCTAGATCTACTTTGCATTACGTAGCGTTGGGAGGGGGGGGGGAGTTCCCTGAGTGATACAAGGACGTTCCCATGCACCAACCCAAGGTTTTTGATACAAAACCCTTTCTTCTAAATAGGTAGAGAGGGTTTTGCACCAAGAAATAATGCACTTTTGATATAGGTACTATCGCAGAAAACTGCTTTTATTTCAACTTTCTTTTCCAACTTTCCATGTATGCTGCACTGTACAGCACACAAACAAAGTAGGAACACTTTTAAAGTTAGTCTAAGCACAGTATTTGTTAGTGGAAGTGACCCCCCCCCCCAGTACAAAACCTATGCTAGACTTAGGCAGGGACCTTTCCAATATGGTGCAAAGGTGTGTGCCTAGTTCTCAGCAGCCTCATTTGCACCAACAGTAAGGAGAGAGTAGGATAGTGCCATATGTTAGTAGAAATTATACTGTTCTGTTCTCTCCCTCTCATGTAACTCAGCACAGCATTGTTTGGTGCTTTGATGCCTTATATGATATTTTTGTAAATATGTCCCTAAGTATTCTGTGATGGGGGAAAAAAACTCGAATTTCAGTGCTGGTAAAAAAAAGTATTTTTTGTTCTTCATGACTTAATATTTTTGATGAGCTCCCTTGATCCACCTATGGCTTCCATTTGTTGGTCATGAACTTAACTCGTTTGACCTATTGCAGTAATCTATACTGCTCTGTACCTGGTTTAGAAGTGGATTTGTTCGTGGGTCCTCAAAGACGAGAGGTAGCACTTTCAGGCTGTGAAAAAGCTGGAAGTCATTGTGTCAGAACTAACATTAATTTGGGGTTTGAATTGTTGGATTAGGTTAAAGATTAATCCTTAGGGGGGTTTTGGTCACTGCGGTTTGGGTATAACGACACATAGTGTGAGAGATGTGACTGTGAATGCAGTGTGAGAGATGTGGCTGTGAATGCAGTGTGAGAGATGTGACTGTGAATGCAGTGTGAGCGATGTGACTGTGAATGCAGTGTGAGCGATGTGACTGTGAATGCAGTGTGAGAGATGTGACTGTGAATGCAGTGTGAGAGACGTGACTGAATGCAGTGTGAGAGACGTGACTGTGAATGCAGTGTGAGAGATGTGACTGTGACTGCAGTGTGAGAGATGTGACTGTGAATGCAGTGTGAGAGATGTGACTGTGAATGCAGTGTGAGCGATGTGACTGAATGCAGTGTGAGAGATGTGACTGTGAATGCAGTGTGAGAGACGTGACTGAATGCAGTGTGAGAGATGTGACTGTGAATGCAGTGTGAGAGATGTGACTGTGAATGCAGTGTGAGAGATGTGACTGTGAATGCAGTGTGAGAGACGTGACTGAATGCAGTGTGAGAGATGTGACTGTGAATGCAGTGTGAGAGATGTGACTGTGAATGCAGTGTGAGAGATGTGACTGTGAATGCAGTGAGAGAGATGTGACTGTGAATGCAGTGTGAGAGGTGCGATTGCGAGTGCAGATTGAGATATGTGGTGCTGTGAGTGTACGGTGAGAGCTGAAGTTGTGACTCCAGCGTGAAAGGTGAGCCAGTCTGAGCAGAGGGTGCATGATGTAACTGCCCGAGCGGCGAGTGAACTTTGAGCCCATGTGAGTGCAGGGTGACAGCTGAGCCGTGTGAATGTTGTGTGAAAGGGGGGCCTCTGTGAATGCACTTCAGACCTTCTGAATGCGGGGTATGCCTCTGGGAGTGCTGGTTGAGACATGAGCTGATGTTCATGCAGGGTGAGTGGTATGTCTAGGTGAGTGTGTGACTGTGCATGGTGAGAGGTGAGGTGAGCCTGTGAGTGCATGGTAAGCTCTGAGCTCTTGTAAATGCATGGGTGCCAAGGTGAATGCAGGGGGATATTTGAGCCCTTGTAAATGCTTGATGAGGAATAAACCTTGGTGAGTGCATGAGGGAGGATGTTCCCATGTAAGTGCACAAGGAGGGATGTGCATCTGTGAGTGAGTACCGGTCTACCTATGTAAGTGCAGGGTGAGAGCGGTGCCTATGTGAGCAGAGAGTGAGTAATGTCAAATGTGTGTGTAGGGTGAGTAGTGTGCCTGTTTGAGTACTTGGTGAGTGGTGTGCCCACTTGAGTGCACAGTGGGAGGCGTGCTCGCCTACGTAGAGAGTGAGGCATGTGAGTTCAGGGAGTGTGTGACTGTGTGAATGCAGGGTGAGAGGCACTTCTGTCTGAATGCATGGGAAGAGGAGGGACTGGTTGAATGCAGAGTGAGAGACAAGCCTGTGTGTAACGGATTAGCCAGAAAATTAGAATATCCTACCACTTCGAACCAAAGCTTTGATGGCACCAAGCAAGTGCAGCAAATGAGTCCAAAACACCCTAGAAGTGCTCCTCTGTCTCTTCCATCTGCGCATCTATTCATTCATCCATTCACCCTCCCATCCACCTTCTGCTAGCAATTATTTCACCTTTACATTCTGTCATCCATTCATTATTTCATCAAACTTTCAATTGCTCACCATTCCATCCATTGCCCATTTTATCATTCCATCCATCCTCTAAGATTTTCATTTACTCTACCATCTTTTCACCATCCATCCAGCCTCTAAAATTTCCCTTTACTCTGTCATCCTTTGTGGGAGCGGTGTGGCGCCGTGGCCAGGGCGACTGACGCTGGAATCTGGGGATCACAGTTCGATCCGAGGCTCCAGCGGCAGGTTAGCCCAGCACCATGTGACTCTGGGCAATAGCTTGCTTAATCTTCCCGACGGCCTCCAGCGCCGAGAGACCCTTACGGGTGAGTGTTTGTGCTTTATAAATGTGGATTATTATTATTATTATTATTATCCTTTCATCCACCCATGTATTTATCCTCTCACATACTTATCCTCTCACATAACATATGTATTTGTAGAGCCCACATTCAGCCACAAGGGTATCTTGGCTTTCAATAACAGATGTTTATTGTTATCCAACTCAATGGTATACATGTTATTGACCCCAGAAGGATGAAAGTCTGAGTGGACCTGCCGGGATTTGAATCTGTGACAATGAGGTCAAACACAAGCCCCTGCAGTTGACACATTAGTTGGGTATAACGACACATAGAGGCTAAATAGATGGGACAAGGACAGTTTGAGGGGCATCACTATCTCAAAAATGTTTCTCTTCATCATATGTACTGTAGGGGCATCCTATACAAATGCTTGGGTTTTCCAGTTGTTTGTTATTCTGAAAAATAAACAAGTCTTTTATGAATAGTATGGATTTCAGTGCATGTATGATTGCCTGTGCTATAAAATATGTATTATATGGTGATCTAAAGGTAAACCTGCCAGGCCTGTGTCATGAAGAGCTGTGTTGGCTCCCCCAGAGCTTACTTAGTACCTATTTTTTAAGTGAAGGTGTCTATAGTTAATATATATAACTAAGAATGTCTCTGAAATAGTGCATGAAATGCAAATAGCACAGGCAGAAGCAGTGAGCAGGGAACAGTGTTATGTCTAAATCTCGTGAACTTTAAAGACCTTGAATGTCAAGAAAAGGCATGTGGCTCTGCACTGAACCATCACAGCTCTTCATGATGCGGTCCCTGTCCTGTACCAAAGTTGAGGTTATAACACAGAAGGAAATTCTAAAACGTTTTGTAAAAATCTGCAGGAAATAGTTATTTAATAAATTAAATATTCTTTGTAACATCGGAAATGAAATGACTAATTTCATGCTTATTGCATTGGCGTAAAAAAACCTGAGCACCCACCGCAAAGTTAATAAAGGAGGCTCCCACTCTTCTTGCCAGGGGCGTAACACAAACCCCCGCAGACCACGCATTGCAGGGGGGCCCCGAGCTCCTGGGGGCCCCGGTTGGGGCCCGGGCCCCTTCTCACGTCACTCTCAGCTGTACAACAGTCAGTGTACAACACAATACAGTACGATGGCCTGGCCTGAGTAGGCTTAGGCAGTGAGGCTCATAATGGTGCGCAGCGCTGCGGCAGGGGGCCGGGGCCCCTGCGAGTATATTTGAGATGGTGCGGGCGGGGCCCCGGCCGGGCCCAGGGAACCCCTGGGAGGCTGGCTGGAGAGTGGGACTGTGACTGTCTGGAGGAGCTAGTAGTAAATGGTGCGGCTGCGGCCGCCGGCCGGGGCCATGACTCACCCTGAGACAGTCAGTCTAGTCCGTGAAGTGACAGTCAGTCACTGTCACAGTGTTCGAAAATAAATGCTTTCATGCCATGGTGCGTGCGGGGCCCCGGCCGGGCCGGGCCTGAGTCAGGGTCTACTTCTTCAATGGCGTGGGAGGCCGGCAGGGGCCCCGGCCGGGCCCCCGAGAAGCAAGTCCGAAATGGTGGGGTGTCCCCGCCGGCGTCACCCTGTGAGTGAGTGTGCAGTGTGCGTCGGACTGGAGTCACTCTGGACAGAAAGTGAAAGAATGAAAGGCCTGTCCCGCTGCCCGCCGCCATTTCATACAATCAGGCAGGCTTAGACTAAGATAACTGTTATCATTCTTAATCTAAGCCCGCCCGCCTGATTCTATGAAATGGCAGCGGGCCGCGGGACAGGCCTTTCATTCCTTTCACTTTCTGTTCCGCACTTCCGCCGCCGCTTATCCACGTGGGGGCGTGGGCACTAGGGCTGGCTGCTGCTGAGTGGTGGTGACACGCACAAACATCATGCACCAGCCAGCCGGGCCAATAACAGCAGCACTCAGGTGCGTGTGGGGCGGCCGGCGTGTGCGTGGCATCAGGGACGCCCGGGCGCGGTGGCGCGCATAGCCATAATTTAAGTTAACAACAGAAGAACACAGAAGAAGACAAGACAACGAACCCGAACAACTTCTGCCTAATAATCCTTCTAAGACAAAACAAAGAAAGCAGCAGGCAGCCCGCCCACGCTCAGCCTATCCCGCTGTTCGATTTCCGAATCAATTCCAATCCGAACTCGAAGTTCAAGTAAGTAGTTTGTTTTGCTGTTGCAGCTGGCTAAGGAGAAAGAAAGTGAGGAAGAAAGGAGAAGGGCTGGGTTTGTGCACTTTTCCCAGGGCTGCTTTTGGTTCCCGATCCAGGCTTGGCCACATTTAAAGAATCTCTGTGCACTGTGCAGTTGCGTGGAGAAATTGGTTAAAATGTGTCTTTTGTTTACAATCTGCCTGTTTTATATTTCTAAATGTTCGAGGTAGGTGGCCGCAAGGCTGCAGAAAGAAAAAAAGGCGTTGCATCTTGGAATGTAGGTACCACCTTGCACCATCGCAAAAACACGAGAGTAACAAGAGAGGAGAAATGCAAGCTGAAATATGGGCAAACATTGATGGGCACCTCAGCTCATGCAAGCATGTGTGCGCACAACCAGCCTTCTTTGGATGTTTTTGTAATTCGTTTTACAAACTTTTGAATGATGGCCACCTTTACCTGCCTTTCAGGTGCACAGAAGAGGGGGTAGTCTTGGAATCCTATTTAAAGATGGCTGTCTGTGCATATGCATGTGCAAGCGCAGGCTGGCATCTTCAAATGGTTATAAGTCATTCACAAAGATCTTGCTTGGTTTTCTCAGTAAATGTGTCTGTTTTTTATCGTAAAGTAAGGTATTATAACCATACCTAACTATACGGCCACTTTAATCTTTGTTTTTTTCTGTGAGTTTCTAGTTTTATATTTAACAAAATCCCCTAGGTGTAGCCAAGACCCGTGTCCTGGCTGTCTTGCAGCATCCCAGGGCCCGCCTTTGTTTTTCCATGACGCTGCAGTACTACTGCAAAATTACCCAGGGGGCTATGCTGAGCCTGAGGTAGTACCGCAGTAACCAATCACCACAAAATAAGAGTTTCTTTTTAATTTGACTCCATGGTGTGTCCCTTTGGCATCCCCTCAAGGGCCACGGTCCAGGGTACTGCTTTCCTGCTCCCTTTTTTATTTTATTTGTTTTCTATGATATGGGGACTGTGTCCCCGAGTCATAAAATGGAAACCACAACTTTTTCTTTATGTTGCAGCCAACCGATCAGGGGCGTAAAAAAGGCCCCTGAAGCCCCTTTGGTGCGGGAGGGGGAGAGAGGGGGAGGTTTACCAATACTGGAGGGGGCCCCCTCAGCTCCTACTGATGTGAGCAGCCCTTCAGCACATCGTGCAGGGAGGCCCTCTCACGTTTTGTTAGGCCACTGGCAGCGGCTTGGGCCTGAGTATTTTAAAGTCGTTCTACCAGCAGGACTCAACAGCCTTCGAGGCTTAGTCTAAACATTATCTCTGCACGCCCGCCTGGTCCCTTAGATGGGAAATTCAATTTCAGTGGCAGAACATGGTGCCTAAGTGCGAGTGCCAGGTGAAAGTGCTAGTTGAGTGATGTGGCTGTGAGTGGAGGCTGTGAGATATGTGACTGTGAATGCAGTGTGAGCGATGTGACTGTGAAGGCAGTGTGAGAGACGTGACTGAATGCAGTGTGAGAGATGTGACTGTGAATGCAGTGTGAGAGATGTGACTGTGAATGCAGTGTGAGCGATGTGATTGTGAATGCAGTGAGAGCGATGTGACTGTGAAAGCAGTGTGAGAGATGTGACTATGAATGCAGTGTGAGCGATGTAACTGTGAATACAGTGTGAGCGATGTGACTGTGAATGCAGTGTGAGAGATGTGACTGTGAATGCAGTGTGAGAGATGTGACTGTGAATGCAGTGTGAGAGACGTGACTGAATGCAGTGTGAGAGACGTGACTGAATGCAGTGTGAGAGATGTGACTGAATGCAGTGTGAGAGATGTGACTGTGAATGCAGTGTGAGAGATGTGGCTGTGAATGCAGTGTGAGAGATGTGACTGTGAATGCAGTGTGAGCGATGTGACTGTGAATGCAGTGTGAGCGATGTGACTGTGAATGCAGTGTGAGAGATGTGACTGTGAATGCAGTGTGAGAGACGTGACTGAATGCAGTGTGAGAGACGTGACTGTGAATGCAGTGTGAGAGATGTGACTGTGACTGCAGTGTGAGAGATGTGACTGTGAATGCAGTGTGAGAGATGTGACTGTGAATGCAGTGTGAGCGATGTGACTGAATGCAGTGTGAGAGATGTGACTGTGAATGCAGTGTGAGAGACGTGACTGAATGCAGTGTGAGAGATGTGACTGTGAATGCAGTGTGAGAGATGTGACTGTGAATGCAGTGTGAGAGATGTGACTGTGAATGCAGTGTGAGAGACGTGACTGAATGCAGTGTGAGAGATGTGACTGTGAATGCAGTGTGAGAGATGTGACTGTGAATGCAGTGTGAGAGATGTGACTGTGAATGCAGTGAGAGAGATGTGACTGTGAATGCAGTGTGAGAGGTGCGATTGCGAGTGCAGATTGAGATATGTGGTGCTGTGAGTGTACGGTGAGAGCTGAAGTTGTGACTCCAGCGTGAAAGGTGAGCCAGTCTGAGCAGAGGGTGCATGATGTAACTGCCCGAGCGGCGAGTGAACTTTGAGCCCATGTGAGTGCAGGGTGACAGCTGAGCCGTGTGAATGTTGTGTGAAAGGGGGGCCTCTGTGAATGCACTTCAGACCTTCTGAATGCGGGGTATGCCTCTGGGAGTGCTGGTTGAGACATGAGCTGATGTTCATGCAGGGTGAGTGGTATGTCTAGGTGAGTGTGTGACTGTGCATGGTGAGAGGTGAGGTGAGCCTGTGAGTGCATGGTAAGCTCTGAGCTCTTGTAAATGCATGGGTGCCAAGGTGAATGCAGGGGGATATTTGAGCCCTTGTAAATGCTTGATGAGGAATAAACCTTGGTGAGTGCATGAGGGAGGATGTTCCCATGTAAGTGCACAAGGAGGGATGTGCATCTGTGAGTGAGTACCGGTCTACCTATGTAAGTGCAGGGTGAGAGCGGTGCCTATGTGAGCAGAGAGTGAGTAATGTCAAATGTGTGTGTAGGGTGAGTAGTGTGCCTGTTTGAGTACTTGGTGAGTGGTGTGCCCACTTGAGTGCACAGTGGGAGGCGTGCTCGCCTACGTAGAGAGTGAGGCATGTGAGTTCAGGGAGTGTGTGACTGTGTGAATGCAGGGTGAGAGGCACTTCTGTCTGAATGCATGGGAAGAGGAGGGACTGGTTGAATGCAGAGTGAGAGACAAGCCTGTGTGTAACGGATTAGCCAGAAAATTAGAATATCCTACCACTTCGAACCAAAGCTTTGATGGCACCAAGCAAGTGCAGCAAATGAGTCCAAAACACCCTAGAAGTGCTCCTCTGTCTCTTCCATCTGCGCATCTATTCATTCATCCATTCACCCTCCCATCCACCTTCTGCTAGCAATTATTTCACCTTTACATTCTGTCATCCATTCATTATTTCATCAAACTTTCAATTGCTCACCATTCCATCCATTGCCCATTTTATCATTCCATCCATCCTCTAAGATTTTCATTTACTCTACCATCTTTTCACCATCCATCCAGCCTCTAAAATTTCCCTTTACTCTGTCATCCTTTGTGGGAGCGGTGTGGCGCCGTGGCCAGGGCGACTGACGCTGGAATCTAGGGATCACAGTTCGATCCGAGGCTCCAGCGGCAGGTTAGCCCAGCACCATGTGACTCTGGGCAATAGCTTGCTTAATCTTCCCGACGGCCTCCAGCGCCGAGAGACCCTTACGGGTGAGTGTTTGTGCTTTATAAATGTGGATTATTATTATTATTATTATTATCCTTTCATCCACCCATGTATTTATCCTCTCACATACTTATCCTCTCACATAACATATGTATTTGTAGAGCCCACATTCAGCCACAAGGGTATCTTGGCTTTCAATAACAGATGTTTATTGTTATCCAACTCAATGGTATACATGTTATTGACCCCAGAAGGATGAAAGTCTGAGTGGACCTGCCGGGATTTGAATCTGTGACAATGAGGTCAAACACAAGCCCCTGCAGTTGACACATTAGTTCACTGAGCTACCAGACCCACTCATACACCTTTCTTCTCACCAGTGACAAAACAATAGCCCCCGCACAACCATTGGTGCAGGGGCCCAAGATCCAGAGGGCCCCCTCCAGCACTGTGCATGAGTGGCTGGCCCCTGGCCTGAGAGTTCCTGAATGGGTCCAGAGCATGGGGGGGGGCCCTTCATGTACTTTGCAGGGGGGCCCCCTCAAGTTTCGTTACGCCTACCACCTACCACTTTTTCTCTAGGTGCCCCCCTGCTTTGCTGGGGCTGGAGGGCTTTTTTTTACACCACTGGCACACTGCAATGTAATTGTTTGTAGTGGGACAGTGAGATCAGAAGAAAGCAGAATGAAGCTCTCCCGGGATCGCTAAACATTTTTGGCTGGGTATATTTTATGTCCTTTTGTGGACATTTAAGGCAATGATTGCTACAAACACCTTTAACCATAGTAATGTGAAAGGAGACATCTGAAGGTAGTACCGTGTGGGAAGAATATCTGCATACATTTGTAGTGAGACATTTTGTTCTGGGGCAGATGTCTTCTGTTTTGTTTTTGCTTCTTTGGTTTTGAGCTGCATTACTTTAATTTGACTTTATTGAGTACTGCTGTAGTTGCTGTGTTTTGACTGTTTTGTTGTGGGCTACTGTTATGTTTTAAAATATGATGCTATGTTACATTTTCTATGTTCAGTTCTTAACTATTTCTATAACTACAATGCTGCTAGATTTCCGTTCAAAAACAGCACATGCCTCTAAAGTTCCAGTGACACACAACTATCAACTTCGGCTGATGCTAAAAAATTGCAGGTCTAGCCTTTTGACTACTTCAGAAATCAAGTGTCCACCCGTACTTGAAGTAACAGTCCTATCATTGGTCTTAATAATGGTGCAGGGAAAACAATTAGTTTTCTTAGAGTAACCCTCGCCCACCAATGCGCCAATGCGGCACCACAAAGTATAATAGTAAAAAATGAAACATTTATCTTCCAAAATGACAAAGTGTTCAAGAAAGACTGGTCATTAATATCCTGGCACTGCACACAGGATTCTCTCTTTTTTTTAAACATTTTTTATTAGCAGCACAGGAAAGAAATGTAATCAAAAACACACATATCAAGAAGTTAACAATGAGAAAAAGAAGAAGAAAAGGAAAAAAGAATTTCAGATCATGGACAGGATAAACATATCATAATAAATGAATTCTCATTAGACCCAGACACATAAAGTGTAATTCATGTTGCAGGCAAATATTATGAATCGATATTCATGTGCTAAGTAGGCCTTGTGTAAGTATTCGTTTCAGCAAATAACAGACCCCCAAATCTTATCAAATTTAACCAAGGCCTTATTGCCTCTAATCCTAGCCAGAGTAGATTCCATACAGTGAATCTCATTGAGTAATGACCACCATTCCATGAAGTGTGGGGGTGTAGGGGAAATCCAAGCGCGGGCGATTATAAGTTTTGCGCATGATAGCATGATTGTAGTTATAGACTTATGTGGAGTGTTCGCGATATTAACATCAAGCAGAACTAAAGCCGGATCCAGGGAAAATGTACATCCTAATTTTAATTTCATTACATTCTCAACCGATGTCCAGAATTCAGATATCTTAGGGCAAGTATACAACATATGCACCAAGTCTGCCGCAGCCAACAAACATTTAGGGCATTTAGTTCTATCAGTATAGCTACTGTTAGAAGCCCGTTTAGAAATTCTTTCAGGGGTATGATAAAGCATGCAAGTTGTCTTAAATTGTTGCAATCTTAAACTTGAGGAAAGAACGACTTTATGGATATTGCCCAAAGATCTGTTGATAGCTGCTGAACTAATATTACTCCCTAGCATCCTATTCCATTTCTCCACCAAGATACTACAATCACTAACTCTGTATGTAATAAAACGTTTATAACAGTGACTTATTAGGGACTTATTCTTTTGAGAATACAGGCTCTCCCAGATAACAGTGGGCTCTGAGATATTCTGAAGCTGCATTTTTCGAGTCAGGAAATCATATATTTGCATATACTTGTATCGCATGGTGTCAGTAACATTATATAGTGTTTTAAGGCTCTCAAAGCTCAACAGCCCTTGTGCGCCATATAAGTCTCCGAGTGTTTTTATTCCATGCGCTCGCCATATATTGGCGGCTCCATCGTTAAATATCCCGGGTAAGCCCGGATTTCCCCATAAAATTAAATTAGGGTGAAAGAAAGTCAAATTACAAAAAGCCTGTATATTGCGCCAGGTTTTTACCAAATCTCTTGCGGTCTTGAACCGTACTCTTTTAAAATAATTAGGGTCGTTGATCCTCCAAAGAAAAAACTTAGCATCCTTATCGAACATAAACGTTAAAAAGTATGGTTGATTGTCTGATCCTTCCGAGTTTAATTAAGTATCTCATACATCCAACATAAGCGGACCAAAAGTAAAATTTAAAATCCGGAAAGTTCAGCCCTCCTGCTTCTATAGTCCCTTTTAAAAGAGTCATAGATCTGCGGGCTTTATGATATCCCCATATAAAATTACTGAAGATACCTTCCAGGTTTCTAAAGAATAAGTTACCTAAAGCCAAAGGAATAGAGCGGAATAAGTAAAGGAATTTTGGTAGTATTATCATACGTATCAGATTATTTCTGCCTATAATATTTAAGGGTAGTTTGTGCCATTTTTTTAATAACGCTTTAGTAGTTTTAACTAATTCATCGTAATTTATTTTCGTTATATTCTTGACTTGAGCAGTGATCCTAACCCCTAGATAGGTGGCAGTTTGACATAATCCAATAATTGCACTCCCCGGTTTGTAGTTGCCAATTATTTGGGTTTTATTTATGTTTAATTTATATCCGGATACGTCCCCGAATCTGGTAGCTTCTACCTTAATACCTTGCATAGCTTTTACAATATCAGTTGAGTAGATAGCAATATCGTCAGCATAAGCTGTGATTTTTAGTGTATGTGGGCCAAATTTAAAAGGAATAATATCAGATTGAAGTTGTAGTGCTTGGAGAAATGGCTCTATTGATAATGCAAATAAAAGAGGTGATAAGGGACACCCTTGGCGAGTTCCACGAGTAATAAAAAAAGGAGCCGACGTCAAGCCAGCATAGTTGATTGTGGCTTTAGGCTTATCATATAAAGATTGTGCCCAATTCAGGAATTTACCCCCGAAACCAAACCCACCCATGACTAGCCACAAGTACTCCCACCCCACTCGGTCAAATGCCTTTTCTGCGTCTAACATGATCATACCGAGTGGGGAGGTTTCCTTTTCCGCTATATCACAGGCAGTTACCGCCATAGTGATGTGTGCTGTAGTATCCCTGCCTATGACAAACCCATGTTGGTGTGGGCTAACTATTTTGGGTATAAAAGGTGCTAGACGGATGGCCAGCACCTTTGCAAAAATTTTAGCGTCTGCATTAATTAAAGAGATAGGGCGATAAGAGCCACAATCATCCGGTGGTTTCCCTTTTTTAAAAAAAAAAACAATTTTACCCTATTCCAGGAGTTCGGGGCTTTCCTACTATCCCCTATGAAATTGATAACTTGAAAAAAGAGTGGTATAAGTTCCTCAGCACACAGCTTGTATATTTCCACTGGGATAGTGTCCTCACCGGACGCCTTCCCAGATGGCAAAGAGAAAATTGCTTGTCTAATCTCAAGCTGACTGATTTGAGCAGATAGTGAGTCCATCCCAAGGGAATTAGGTCTAACAAGGAAATGATCCAGATAATTCTGGATAGATGTTGCTGAACGGAAAATCTCAGGAGTATATAATTTTTTATAGAATGTTACAAATTCTTCTAGTATTTGCAGCGGTTGATCGATTATAGTGTCATTAATGCCCTTCAGATTTTTAATCAAGGTATTAGCTTTGTCCTAAGCTATTTTAAAAGCTAGTAGTTTCCCAACTTTATCTCCTCTTTCATATTGTGTGATTTGATTTTTATGCAGTTTTATGCTGCTTTTTTTCCCAGAAGGTGGTTTTAATGGCTGACTTAAGTTGTCCCAGACGCAGTTCTAATTCAGTTGTGCTAATGGTCCGTAGGCGAAGGGCATCTGCCAATAATAACTCTGCTGATAGAATGTCATTTACCAAGGTTATGTCTTTCTTGCGGTTTTCTGAGTTCTGATGAAGAAGAAATTGCTGAGTAAACCCACGTATGCTTGCCTTGCAAGAGTCCCATACCATAAGACATGTAGTAGAATCAAGATTAAACTTAATAAAATCAGAGATGTGCACCTTCAGTTGTGAAATAAATAGAGTATTAGAAAATAAATGACTAGGGAAGGAGAAATGTCGAGGTGCTGTGTATTTCTGTTCAATATCAAATGATAGTAATATTGGGTTGTGATCAGAATTAATTCTAGGACAGAGTTCGATGGTACTAGTACTTGCTATTCTATTAGAAGCCCAGACCATGTCAATGCGGGAACAGAGCCGATGAGGAGCCGAATAATATGTGTAGCCGGGCGCAGTTGGAAAGGCATGACGCCAAACGTCTTTTAAATTATGCAAACGCCCTAGCTCGAGAATGGCGGCCCGTGTTCTCCGCATTCGTTGAAAGGAATTAACCCTTGTGGTGTCAATCTGATAATTCATTATGCAATTAAAGTCCCCCATGATAAACAATTCTCCTGACCATTGCAACAGTTCCATATTCAGTTGATCAAATACGTACGCCTCATCAAAATTTGACCCGTAGACAACACAAAATACCAGTTTACTTTTTTCAATAGTTAATTGGGCTATGGCCCACCTCCCATTCTTATCACAGGCAGTTTTTTTAACTTCTATTCTAAGCCGTTTATCCCTAAGGATGGCAACCCCCCTTATTGAAGCATATGGCTGAGATACCCGCCACCCCCTCTCAACACAATCCCCAAGAATTGGGAAACCGGAAACAGTTCTTGAACTTTTGGAAGGCGGGAAGGGAGTTACCCTTCCCGGCCGTATTTATTAAAATATGAAACAAAATAAAAACATTAAAATAACAGTTTCATATTATGTACAATTTCATTTCCACATTACGATGTTTGGCTAACCTTAACAGATCTCTAATACAAAGGTTCTCCTAGCCGAACTAACATCCTACAAAACATTTGACTTGAAATTGTACATCCTAACGTTAAGGGCCAACGGCAAGGTCGTAACCGGTGTCAGATCCCTAAACCAGAAATACCCCCCTCACTTGTGAGAGGAGCGACCACACAGAGGCGTACCTCAAGTGCATCTACCAATTTCCCTTTGTACTTGACGGGGGCCCCAATAAACTCGACGCCATTTAACGGTCGTTCGAGGACTCGTGTGAGGTGTCTAAAAGGTAGCGTAAACCCCCTCCCGCACCCCACACAACTTACCCATCTGCCGTCGCAGATGTCCTGGCCCCGGGAAATTCCCCAGGAGGGGCCGTAGCCCCTCCTATCCAGGAAGGGGCCTTGACCACCTTTCCTTTCCTTCCGGCGGCCTCTCCTTAGACGGGACCGCCTCCCCGTTGAGGGGCCAATTGGCCACCTCCCCCGAGCGCTCCCATCCGTAATGGGTGACGCCCCCTCATAGGGATCTTCCAATTACTGCTCACCGATCATGACCTTACCGCCCGACCAAAATAAATACGACAATTCTACCTAACTTACTAAGATTACAAACCAAACATAACTTATTACCAAGCGTAAATACTGATCAATCCTCGTTCAAAATTACTTTATTTGCAAAACATACTGAAAATAACCATTCTTTATTGCATCTTAAAAATTTCACAACAATCATCACAACCTGTAAGAAAACAGAGAAAAAGAAAAGAGATACTATATCAAAACTGTATTCACAACGACTCGCTGTCCTCAGGGGCTGGTGGGTGGGTCAAAATTGGCTCTTCGTTCCGTCTCGAGCTCACGTGCAGCGGGGAGGTGCAGCTTCAGAGCACAGGAACAAGAGGATGCTTTCTTGGCTTCCGCTCCTTTTATCCGTCTTCAGGGCGGGCGTAAACCCGCCCCCGCCTGCCTCCGAGGGCGTGGCCGGCCGCGTCAGTGTCTAGGACAGCCCATTCTAGGGCGGGAAAAAAGGCGCGCCCCGGCTACGCCGCTTCGGGCATACCAGCCAAGACTCGCCTCCCGCCCAAGATGGCTTCCCGGGGGGATCGTGGTACTCCACCATACGTTCGGGGGGACCGAATGGTCGCCCCTTTCCATATGGCTGAGATACCCGCCACCCCCTCTCAAAACAATCCCCAAGAATTGGGAAACCGGAAACAGTTCTTGAACTTTTGGAAGGCGGGAAGGGAGTTACCCTTCCCGGCCGTATTTATTAAAATATGAAACAAAATAAAAACATTAAAATAACAGTTTCATATTATGTACAATTTCATTTCCACATTACGATGTTTGGCTAACCTTAACAGATCTCTAATACAAAGGTTCTCCTAGCCGAACTAACATCCTACAAAACATTTGACTTGAAATTGTACATCCTAACGTTAAGGGCCAACAGCAAGGTCGTAACCGGTGTCAGATCCCTAAACCAGAAATACCCCCTCACTTGTAAGAGGAGCGACCGCACAGAGGCGTACCTCAAGTGCATCTACCAATTTCCCTTTGTACTTGACGGGGGCCCCAATAAACTCGACGCCATTTAACGGTCGTTCGAGGACTCGTGTGAGGTGTCTAAAAGGTAGCGTAAACCCCCTCCCGCACCCCACACAACTTACCCATCTGCCGTCGCAGATGTCCTGGCCCCGGGAAATTCCCCAGGAGGGGCCGTAGCCCCTCCTATCCAGGAAGGGGCCTTGACCACCTTTCCTTTCCTTCCGGCGGCCTCTCCTTAGACGGGACCGCCTCCCCGTTGAGGGGCCAATTGGCCACCTCCCCCGAGCGCTCCCATCCGTAATGGGTGACGCCCCCTCATAGGGATCTTCCAATTACTGCTCACCGATCATGACCTTACTGCCCGACCAAAATAAATACGACAATTCTACCTAACTTACTAAGATTACAAACAAAACATAACTTATTACCAAGCGTAAATACTGATCAATCCTCGTTCAAAATTACTTTATTTGCAAAACATACTGAAAATAACCATTCTTTATTGCATCTTAAAAATTTCACAACAATCATCACAACCTGTAAGAAAACAGAGAAAAAGAAAAGAGATACTATATCAAAACTGTATTCACAACGACTCGCTGTCCTCAGGGGCTGGTGGGTGGGTCAAAATTGGCTCTTCGTTCCGTCTCGAGCTCACGTGCATCGGGGAGGTGCAGCTTCAGAGCACAGGAACAAGAGGATGCTTTCTTGGCTTCCGCTCCTTTTATCCGTCTTCAGGGCGGGCGTAAACCCGCCCCCGCCTGCCTCCGAGGGCGTGGCCGGCCGCGTCAGTGTCTAGGACAGCCCATTCTAGGGCGGGAAAAAAGGCGCGCCCCGGCTACGCCGCTTCGGGCATACCAGCCAAGACTCGCCTCCCGCCCAAGATGGCTTCCCGGGGGGATCGTGGTACTCCACCATACGTTCGGGGGGACCGAATGGTCGCCCCTTTCCATATGGCTGAGATACCCGCCACCCCCTCTCAAAACAATCCCCAAGAATTGGGAAACCGGAAACAGTTCTTGAACTTTTGGAAGGCGGGAAGGGAGTTACCCTTCCCGGCCGTATTTATTAAAATATGAAACAAAATAAAAACATTAAAATAACAGTTTCATATTATGTACAATTTCATTTCCACATTACGATGTTTGGCTAACCTTAACAGATCTCTAATACAAAGGTTCTCCTAGCCGAACTAACATCCTACAAAACATTTGACTTGAAATTGTACATCCTAACGTTAAGGGCCAACAGCAAGGTCGTAACCGGTGTCAGATCCCTAAACCAGAAATACCCCCTCACTTGTAAGAGGAGCGACCGCACAGAGACGTACCTCAAGTGCATCTACCAATTTCCCTTTGTACTTGACGGGGGCCCCAATAAACTCGACGCCATTTAACGGTCGTTCGAGGACTCGTGTGAGGTGTCTAAAAGGTAGCGTAAACCCCCTCCCGCACCCCACACAACTTACCCATCTGCCGTCGCAGATGTCCTGGCCCCGGGAAATTCCCCAGGAGGGGCCGTAGCCCCTCCTATCCAGGAAGGGGCCTTGACCACCTTTCCTTTCCTTCCGGCGGCCTCTCCTTAGACGGGACCGCCTCCCCGTTGAGGGGCCAATTGGCTACCTCCCCCGAGCGCTCCCATCCGTAATGGGTGACGCCCCCTCATAGGGATCTTCCAATTACTGCTCACCGATCATGACCTTACCGCCACAGGCCGGATAGTTGACCGGCTATCCGGACCCCCCACAAAACTCCTACCTAAAGGTCATGCTGTAAGCTCCTTAACCAGGCTACGAAGTCTCCTATGAGTAACTCATTCCCCACCCGGGACAAATGAACCCCGTCCTCCAAATACATACTGTCCCCTTTGATACAACCATGCGAAACAGAATGTAGTGTATTTGAACGAAACAATCTACTCACTTTTTTATTTGTTTTCTTTACTGAATGATTCAGAGCAGTAACCGAAATAGCCCCCCGCCACACTTTCCGTGGGATCATATGGGACCATGCAATTGTGCACCCTGGAACTCTTCTTGCCAACCAACTTACTGTGGAAAGCATTGCCTCAAGAAGAAGTCGTCTACCAGTGGCCACCAGATCGTTACCCCCAAGATGGACTATGATTATAGACGGCGGTGACCTTGTCCGCTCTAACAAACCCTCAAAAAAGAATTGAAACTGGTCAATACAGAGCCCGCCCTTTCCGTAGAAGGACACCCTGTACCCGTATTCCCCAGCCATGTGAATCATATCACCTGCTTTGAATACGTCCGCGGCACGCCTCACATATGAGTGGCCCACGACCCACACCTCCTTATTCGCAGACGGTGATTTCTGACCGCTGGTCCCCAGGAGTCGGGTCGACTGTACAGTCCGCCCCGCTTCGTAAGCTTGCGTAACTGAAAATCAAACAGAAACAAGAAGCGTGAGTATATCATTACAGATTCACAACATGTGCAACCGCACATACGTTTTATAACAGTTCGAGGACCAACGCCCCACACGTTTTACTTGTTCCACACTCAGACCCCTGGCTGTAGCCTCAGTAGCAGCCCCTATCCGAAAGGAATGAGTCCCGAACTCGCCGGGGTTCAAGCCCGCGGCCGAAATCGACATCGCAAGCACCCTCTGGAACTGAAACCTCGTCAGTGGGGTGGCGTCAGCGTGTCTCAAGAAGGTCCCCCCCCATGCTGCAACCCTCTGTGCCAAATATTCCTCTACGCATACCACAGGGCACATGGAAGACCCGGGGATCCTCTGAATGATTACGCAGTCCCCGATTGCTCCTTGATCGGATTTGGACCTAACAAATGAGACCGTCATCGTCTCCCCCCTGACCTGAATGTGCTCCCGGCACAATCCCCCCATCGTATCCCGCTTGTTCTTTGCCACTAATTCGCTTACCCGCATAGCCCCATGGAATGCTAGTGCAAATGCGGCTCGGAACAACACTGCTTCATACTGGGATGAACACGTTGCCGGGAGCATAGACAATAACCGGGTCAGCCTGTCCAAACCTATCGGGTGCCTCTCATCTACTCTGCGACCCTCAAGGCGTTGCCACCCACGTAGCGCTTTCTGCACAACGAAAGACGCTGTCGGGTCCTGGATCCCATGAGCCTTTGCCATAAAGGAAATGGCGGCCCGATGCCTCTGGGCCGTAGCTACTGATTTGCCTGCCTGGTGTAAAGAGAGCAGAAATTTCACTACAAACTCTTCCTGACCCCAAAGCTCCCCCCTAGCAGTACCCAAAAAGGCCCAATAGGAACGGAACGCCCCTTCATATGCCTTCCTCGTCCTGGGTGCTAAACTCTCTCCCACAAGGTTTTGTAGTTTGGGGCACCGAGAGACCAGAGAGCTTCGGGAAAGGGTGCCGCCACCGGGTCCGCTGTGGGCAGAAAACCCCAGAAGGCCTGCATACGGAAACGAGAAAGCGCATCAGCGCTTGGTTCATCACCCCCGGCACATGTCTTGCCCTAAACAGTACATTCAGTTGCATGCATAACAACACAATTTCCTTGAGCAGTCTCAGAATCAATATGCATCGTGCTGCCTGACTATTGATACACTCAACCACGGTCATGTTATCAGACCAGAACACCACAGAGTGATCACGGAAACCCCCGGGCCACGTTTTCAGGGCCACCAAAATAGGAAAAAGTTCGAGAAAAGCAATGTTACTCGTCAACCCGCACTCATGCCACCATGACGGCCATTTTTGAGCCGACCATTGTGTACCAAATATGGCACCAAAACCTATACTCCCCGCCGAATCTGTCCAAAGCCCCAGCTCCTCGGAGGACACCGCTGGTTTGTTCCAGACAATTCGACCATTGAAATCCGCCAGAAATGCCAATCAAATGCGCATGTCCTGGCGAACCTCTGCCGAGAGTCTCGTGCGGTGATGTCCTTCCTTCAGGCCGACCATGGCTTGTGCAATCGAGCGGGAAAAGGGGCGCGCCATTGGTATCACTCTTAGGGCAAAATTCAACTGACCCACCACCTGTTGCAATTGATGCAGGTTTACTTTTGTTGCACGAATACATGTCTCAAGGGATAACCTGAATTTCAACACTTTTTCCTTGGGTAATCGAAAACAACCTTCTACTGAGTCGAGCTCGATCCCCAGAAACTCGATCAAGGTCGAGGGACCCACAGTCTTACCTGGCGCCAATGGCACACCAAATCGATTCATTAAGACACAAAATTCATGTAAAGCCTGTCCACACTCAGGATCCCCGGCTGCCCCCAAAAACAGAAAGTCATCGAGATAGTGCATAACATGTTGAAAACCTGTCTTCCTTGTGAATACCCACTGCAGAAAACAACTGAACTTCTCGAAATAGGCACATGAAATCGAGCACCCCATTGGCATACATCTATCCATGTAATAGCGACCCTGAAACATGAAACCAAGAAGACGCTGATCGTCTGGGTGTACCGGGAGCAACCGGAACGCTGACTCGATGTCTGATTTTGCCATCAGCGCCCCGGGCCCCAGGCGGTTCAACATGGCTACGACCTCATCGAAAGATGCGTACCGCACTGAACACACTTCCGGGTCTATCGCGTCATTCACGGAAAGACCACGTGGGGCTGACAAGTTATGTATCAGCCGAAACTCACCCGGGTCCTTCTTGGGGACCACCCCTAGAGGGGAACAAACAAAGTTAGCAACCGGTGGCAAATCGAATGGACCGGCTACACGACCTCGAGTCACCTCCTTCCCAATCTTTACCTGTACCACCGCCGCGTGCTGCAAGACCGACAATTGATTCTTACAGTTTGCTACACCCTGAAAATCCCCCACTGGGATGCGGAAACCATATGAGAACCCATTTCGCAACACCCCAGCGGAAGCATGATCCGGGTATTCGTTGAGCCAAGGAATCATTGCCATGGTATCAATCGGGGTAGGTAAAGGCGCCCCTCGGACTATATCAGACCTGTTTGGTGCCTCCCTTACCACCGTTATCACCCGTTTTGGCTCTGCACAAGGACTCAGGATGGGATGGCTGCCCACACCCCCCACACTCATGTCTGAATTTGCATGACCCCTGGGGCCTCGTACATTTCCCTCTGTTAAAATTCCAACATATCCCCCTTTTCCCTGTGTTGCCACTCGGCTTCGAGTGGTACTCGTTACCTGCACCCGTCCGAAAGGGTGTCCCAGAGTTTTGGCGGGAAGATTCCCCTCCGTTACTCCCTACCAATGGTACCTTCAACATTCCTGTACTCTCCATTTTTTGCCATGACACGGAGTCGTAACAATCCCAGGTCAACAATGGGTCGTGTTCCTTAGCTTTTCTAAAAAGATTGTCATAGCAGAACCACTGATTGCCCCCATATGCTACAGAATACTCCATAATACGTGACTGATAAATAGGTAACTCGGTCAGCAACTCGGGCCTGCGCTCGCCCATGATGGAGGTAAATATGCCCCACGCTCTGCCCCAAGTACCAATGTTCTCGTCAACCTTAAAGGCGGCCATTTTTGCGCGCCAAACACTCGGATGCATGAGCTCCTTTTGGCTCTTCACATGCTCTATCTCGTAATGGTCGGTAAGCAATGAAAACATGTTTACATACTTATCCGCCCAAATCAATTCCTTAATTTCTAGTGGAACATGCTGGGCAATCTTCTCCCTTCGAGAAGGTACAGACCCCTCCCCCGCAATCGGCAATGGCCGCTTACCTGAAGTAGACCCTGCACTTGCCGCCGAACTTGGGCCTGCTGCACCTTCAGCCGCCGGAACCTGTGGGGGAACAGAAGATGGCGCCTTCGCAGCCTCCCTAGATTCCCGCAGTTGCCTCATTACTGCCCGGGCGTCGTCAGCCGTGGCGCCCTCGCTATCTTTTCCCAACCACGCTGCCAATTGTGCCGCTAACTCTGGGGGCATATCCTCCCTGTTCACGGGGGTGACCACCACAGGGAGTGGATTCCCCTCTTTCGGCACCGGGATTGGCTCCTCACGTGGGGTATCGGGAACCGGGGTGTCCCCCCCAAGTGCCCCCCTTCTGGGCCTCTTGCTTCTTCCACCGGGGACTGCTCCCTGCAAAGGCCGTTTCGGTCCTCCCTCCCCGTCCTTAGCCTCCACCTTTTTCTTCAAATCGGCTATCTCCTTCATGAGCATGCGGAGCATCTGCTCGGTACCGACCCGCTTTCCGACTTTCTTGGGCATTTCTCAGACGGGATATCTGTAAGACAAAAGAAAGATTACAACGCTCAAAATTGGCTCTTCGTTCCGTCTCGAGCTCACGTGCAGCGGGGAGGTGCAGCTTCAGAGCACAGGAACAAGAGGATGCTTTCTTGGCTTCCGCTCCTTTTATCCGTCTTCAGGGCGGGCGTAAACCCGCCCCCGCCTGCCTCCGAGGGCGTGGCCGGCCGCGTCAGTGTCTAGGACAGCCCATTCTAGGGCGGGAAAAAAGGCGCGCCCCGGCTACGCCGCTTCGGGCATACCAGCCGAGACTCGCCTCCCGCCCAAGATGGCTTCCCGGGGGGATTGTGGTACTCCACCATACGTTCGGGGGGACCGAATGGTCGCCCCTTTCCATTAAACTTGGAACATGTTAGCACCTCTAAGCCCAAATGACTCAATATTTTTTTATCTTTATAGGCTACATGTGTTTCTGATAGAAATACAAAATTGGGTTTATACAGGGCTAGTTCTTCCCGTACCAAATGTCTTTTCTTTTTACTATTTAAACCTGCAACATTCCAAACTAAGCATTTTACTCGAGACATTTAACAAAAAAAGAAAACCTCAAATACATCCTGTCGTTATGTGTAGTTAAAACAAGTAATAAACTTATCTCTAGTTGTTTAAGATACCTTTCCTCCTGTGCTATTTTTTCAAAACAAAACCCCCCTCCCCCCAAACATTCCTGACCCCCCTCCCCTCCTACCCCTTCCCTCCTCCTGAGAAAGGGTACCCCTCCCAAATATACTAACCCAACTGCCGCTGTGCTGGCAGCAAAAGAGACGGAGCTGCGGCCGCAAGGATCCAGCTGTATAATGTTACCAACTCCAGACCATGTATATTATCTAACTGTATCTTTTATCACTATATAGTAATATATTCAGATTCAGCTACTGATTCTCTTAAATAATGTCCCAGTCTAATCACACTAACCAATACGTGACTTAATTCAGTCTAATTTTGATTGATGATCAAAGATTATTTCATTGTTTATTTTCCGATTTCCATTGATCCATTATTTGCTCAACCTCCCTTTCTTCCATACAGTAAAATGAACGTCCGTTTTTTAGAACCTTTAGCTTAGCTGGTTCTTGCAAGTAAACCTGACCTCCCAGCTCCTTGATGGGGTCAATGTATTGTCGAAGTTTCCATCGACGATCCATCGTGAGTTTGCTTAGATCCGATCGTACGAAGAACGTGACTAAGTCACTAGTAACCGGGGGGTTTCGTCTTGCTTTTGATGAGACTGCTTGGCGAAGAAGAAAATTTCCAAAAAAAATCAAGATAGGGCGCGGGTACTGACTGTTTTTATTTCTTTGGGTCAGAGGGAGTCGGTGGGCACGTTGTATCTGTGAGTCCCAGTCCCAGTCTGATAACTCTGGGAAAGCTTTCTGAAACAAGTGAACAATGTATGCTCTTGGATCGGCTCCTTCGACCCCTTCCGCAATGCCAAATACACGTAGATTTTGTCTTCGTTGCCGATTTTCTAAATCTTCGAGTTTGACTTGCATTTGGCAGATCCGAGCCTCATACTTGTTCACTGTTATTTCAGAGCGGGTTGTTTTTTCCTCTGTTAAGACGACCCTTTGTTGTAGTTCTTCCATCTCTTGAGATATAGCCCCTAATTTCTGAGACATTTCATGTAGCGTTGATTGAGTCTTATTACTATCATCCCGCATCTGCTGGTAGTGGGATTGCGCTTCACGTTTCTGTTCATTAAGCAGTTGCAGGATCATTTGGAATGACGAGGAAACCTCCCCGTGAAGATTACAATCAGTGGATGCTTCATTTCGAAATATATTTGAGGGGGGTATATCATTAGTGTAGTCTACCCCAGTTAAGCCATGACTGGCGGTTGTAACTGAAGCTGGTTCAGGTATTCCGGATATTCCAGATACCAAGCTGGTGGTGGAGATCACCCCCGGTGTTAACATTTGGGAGGTAGGAAGAGGAGAAGACAAAGCGCCCATTGTTTCCGCCGCAGCAATCACACTATCAGTTTCTTTCATCAATGCCACCACAGAAGTAATCTCATCCGCAGGGCAGTTTGTCTCCCCTGAGATAGCAGCTGCACCGGAGAGACTGACCTCAGACGGCTTTGATGCCAAAGATTTAGCCTGTACCCATTTCCTTATAGGGCTACTCTCTGCTATTGATTTTGTTGTAGTAGTTTTAGTTTTGCATGTAATCTTTTTAGTCTTATTCTTATTTTTACCTCTTCCTTTCCTTATGCCGTTCAGAAATTCCTTAGCTGAGCACGGAGGTGTGTTATTACCAAGTTCAGGGTAATCAATATAATCCTCATCCGTTTCAGTATCTTCCAAGTGTCCAGTCAGATGCTCAAACAGGAGCTCAGCCGGTCTAAGCTGTTCAGTTTCAGCTACTCTTGCCACATCTTTTATGGTCTCCTCTCCTACAGCTGACAACTGCCCTACCGGCGTTACCATCTCTTCTCCGTCAGCTGTTTCTTTATCGCCGGAATCTTCCAATATCACTACCGCTGATATAGAAGCCGACATAGGTGGGAAAGAGTCGGCGTTTGCTTTGGCATTAGTATTAATATTAATGTCCACGAGAGCCTCTAGATGAGCCGCTGGTTGAGCCTGTACAGAGCCTTTTAGTGATATTGTATTTGCACCGTTCAAGGTGGTGTTGAGTGCACTCTCTGAGACAGTATCTGAAACAATAACTATTTTATTATTCTCCCCCTTTGTTTGAGTCGCTATAGATTTGCTCTGTGTCCCAAGAGAGATATTTGGTGTTGTTGTAGAATCATTAGAGAGTACATTTGATGCATTCTTATCAAGTACCGCAATGGGTTTAACAGGAGTTGGCAGAGATTGTAAAGCTGGTAAAGCTGGTAAACAGTTGAGTGGCTTACCGACGTTTGGTGCAGGTTTCTCCAATTTACCTGGTTTCTTGCCACCATCGGGGATTTTTGCCTCAAACGTCTCCATGACAGTTCCTACAGCTACTGTTTCAGATATAGGATTGCTCTCCAATCCTGTAGTCCCCACCGTCTGTGTCGTGGTACGTGTAATCCTGGTGGTCGTTGGGGGCTTAGGTGCCATAGCAGTTCTCTCCGAAGCAGTAACAGATCCAAAGCCTGAGCCTAAGCTTAACCCCCAGTGAGTCTGCAGATTAAATAAGCCAAACGCCGTCCAGCCCCTTGAAGTTATAGGGGAGATATGTCGAAATCGGATGGTCCTTAGTATTGCCTTCACTCGGCTTTCAATCAGCCACAGACGCCACATCCAGCCCTCGCTGTTTAGAGATCTGCTTTTGTGTGCCTCTGCCCCCTTTTGCAGCCCCCACAGTCTCCCACGAGGCAGGTTTACCGGTTCTCCTTCCTGTCCGTCTCCTAAGGCTCACTCGGCTCTCTCTCTGCTCTCTGCTCAGAGCCTCTTCGTTTGCTCAGCTGCTTGCTTCCCTTGGAGCCTAGGAGCCTCCGCCTCCGCCTTCGTCCCGGAGAACAGGTGAGCTGCCCCTGCCGCACCTCAGATAGTTTCAGTATTTTTAAATAAAAAAATAAATATTTGGGTGTTTTAATGCTCAGGAGCTTGTCGTCACCACCCTTCGCCCCGTGATACCTCCGCTGATTTCAGTGCCTCAACTCAATTCCCGTAGATATTCGGATTCTGCCGCCACTGCTCCCCCGTTCACAAGCCACACGCCGCCGCCAGAACCGCCAGAGCCATAGCCGTGATCGCCCATGCGATGCAATCACCATCAGCCGTCAGCCGGCACAAACAGCTGATACGGGCCGAGCTCACTTTTGATTCTTCTTCTTTAGTTTAGTCGGACATTTCAGTCAAAATAAATCATTCCGGTTAGATGAGTCTGTTTCAGGTTCGTTCGCTCAGGAAAGAGAGTTCTTTTTTTTTTCTTCAACCGTAGCCATTCACGGTCAAACGTAGCCTGACATAACCAGACCCTTGCAGTAGCCGCTCTCCGTACTGGCGGCACACAGGATTCTCATAATAAAAACAACCACTCACTTTTCTCAGGAAATGAAGTCTGAAATACAAACAATAGAAGTACGTCTGAAAAGCTAACAGTCAGTCATCTTGCTAAAGAAAATGTTAGAAAAATTGAACCAAACAATGAATGACTTTGCAGCAACACTGAAACAGAGTAAATTCACCAAATTAAAGAAAGATACCAGCAAGTTCAGCCACAAACATGTATATTGTTATATTCTAGAAAATTATGTCCAACTAGGCAGGTCCACTACCTGGAACGAGTGATCCGTCGTGGGGGCTGCGTGATGTTCTCCTAAGCAAGATTGGAATTTTCGTGAACGACTGGATCGCATGCATTGGCCATATTTTATACTCCCCAACGACGTAGAGCCTTTCCGAAATGACATTGCAAGTGGAGTGATCGCACCCGATTGACATTTGCAGACAACTTTTAATTTTACTTAAACACGGCCCTGAAGAGTCACAGCCATCACATGGTGTGACGAAACACATGTCGGCTAGTTGTTTGTCGACTTTACTGATCTATACTGAAGGATGAAACTTATTTTCCACGACGCTGAATTTTGACTCATTTTTTAACTTCATTCTTTACATTGAAACGTGTGCACAGGATTTGCTCTAATGTCCACCAGGCAGAAAACAAGATTTTAACACTGACAGTGACACATCGGACTCGGCTCAAACAGCCCTGGCTCAAGCAGAAACAGTGGAAAAAGCTACCAAGGTAGCAGAAATAAGGGAAGATGTTTGAACTACCAAAGATCAAGGGGATGGGGTCCGAACCAAGGTCCTCCAATGTACACCCCACTAGGTCCCCCAGTACCGTTCAATCATTGGAACACGACTCCTCAGGATTATCAACACTACCCACAAAATCATTTTTAGGGTCACGTCAGGATCCCAGGAGAGGGAGCTTTCGGAAGCAGAATCAAGTACACTGGGCAAAGAACAAAGAACAAACAGGAGTTGAAACCAGGAGTAGGACTTGTGCCCTGAACAACCAGGCCATGACCAGCAGACGAGTGCTTTAGTGGTAAACCTCACAGACCAAGTCCTTTCACATGCGCAGGCAGAAATCCTTGAAAAGGGTTTTTGGTTTGTCCCTACGGAAAAGATCGACAACTTCAAAGTATGCACAGAAGTGAATTAATTCATTAGAAAATTTAAACTAAGGGCATATTTCGCCAACAAGGGACCCAGCACAGAAGCACCAGACGATATAGGGCTGAATTGAAATCAACCTTCTCCCCCCAAATGTGACATTACCATAGAAATGTTGGCATATGAAAAAGCAGTGTTGAAAGAACTAGAAGAAATCAAACCAAAAAAACACCAGAGTGTACCATAACACCACTAAGGAACAAAATCAAGCAATAAAAGTACTGGCTAACAACAGAGACCTAGTCATAAAACCTGCTGATAAAGGGGGAGCCATTGTGATTCAGACAGCAGAAGCATATCGTCATGAATGCATGAGACTCTTACAAGATGACAGAAACTATGAATCACTGACAGAGGATCCGACGGAAACGCTGCGAGTGCACATTACAAGCATGGTAGAAGAATCATTAACCCATGAATGGATCTCATAAAAGGAAGGCGAATTCCTTATAAATAGGTCCCTCATTAAACCATACTTCTACACAAACCCCAAAATTCATTCGATAGAGTGAACCTCTATCGACGTTTGAGGATGCCTTATTAAGACCACTAATCCAAAAAACAGATACCTACATGAAAGATACATAAGATGTTCTCGGACTCCTTCAAGATAGACCATTTGACCCTGAGACCGAGTTTTTGATGGGCTTGGACATGGAAAGCTTGTACACCAGTCTGATACATTGAACATCATTGAGGATGTTCTGTTCAAAGTCGAATGGGAATATCAAACTACACTAAATGTCACGATGGAGTGCCTTAAGTGGGCATTAACCAGGAATTTTCTTCAGTTTGAAGACACATCTACCTCCAAAAGCACAGGACCAGCATGAAGATTGCATGCACACCATTTGAAGAACACAAGACCCTATATTCAGCAAACCCTTTCTTGTCCCATGTAAAAATGTGGAAATACTACATTGAAAACAACCTGATCCTATAGAATGAAAAGGAAGAGACAGCACACCAGTTCCTAATATGGCTTAAATATCAAAACAAATTCCTGCAGTTCACCAAAACCATATCAAACAAGGAACTAGTATTCCTGGGTCGTAACATAATCGCCCAAGGAGGAGAACTAACAACTACAAAACACATAAAACCAACTGCAAAGAAATGCCTCCTAGTTTACGATAGCTTCCACCCCAGACACCTATGGGTCAATCTCCCGTTCTTGAGCCTTAGGGGGAACTGCTCAGCCCTCCAGGATTTCAAAAATCAAGCAGAGGGCTTATGCCACAAATTGGTTAGGATAAGCTACCCTACCTGAGTTATCGACAAGGCAATGCAACGAGACAAAAATAACAACAGGGAGAGCCTCCTTGAAGTAATACCACCGCAGCCTAAAGAGGACAGACGGATCTGTATAACCATCTACAACAACGCTTCTAACCAAGTGAGCAAGATAATCAACAGACACTAGTGGTTTCTGAATTGCGGTACCCTTCATTTCCATAAACGTATGTTCACCCACAAAATAGGCAGAAGTTTAAGAGACATGATAGTCCACACCCGACCACTTGTCAAGAGAGACAGGGAAATACTGCATGGCTTCATCTCCCCTCACACTGGTCACCACCAGTGCGGAAACTTCAGTGTTTGCCATCTACCCACCAAGAGCAAAAGGATCACATTTATCAAAAACATCTGTTGAGAACAACGGCATTTCACAAACTGCAACTCAAAAAGTTTCATCTATATGATTACCTGCTCCTGTCAGCTCCACTACGTGGGCATGACCAAACCCGTGATCAAGACAAAGATGTGTGAACATCGCAGCAACTTGAGATGCAAATGGGCAACCTCAAAGATGTCAGTTCACTACATTGAGATAGGACATTGTTAGATTTAGGGGTCTCAAGTTTATTTATTTATTTATTTATTTATTCATTTATTTATTTATAAAGTTTTATATAGCGCAAACATGACCAGCGGGGGTATCAGAGCGCTTTACAATATAAGAGGCAAGAGGGTACAAGTAAACAACCAAGAGTAACTACAGAGAGGAGACATATACATAAAATGAAATATCACAGCAGTAGAAAATTACAGTCACAGATGTCCAACCTCCTTCAGAACCTTAAGTGTCCAACATGGTAAGCCCAGCTAAAATGTCACAGTCAAAAGGGATCACACATTCACCTGAGTTATAAAATGTGAAGGTCGTAATCTACAGGGCAAAAATTCAACAACATGAAAAAGGCCTAGCATTGAAATGGACCAAGGCTGCTGGGCCACGGATTGACAGTTAAGCCACGGCATCAAGTGGCGAGGCCAGATTGAGGTAAGAATTTCTTCATTAAGAGCCTTTTGGCTTCTTTCTTGAAGAGGAGTGTAGAAGGATGCGTCCTGAGTTCGGGGGGAAGGGAGTTCCTTATCCTTGGAGCCATACCGTAGAAGGCATGGTTGCAGGTCTTTTTTTTCTTGAATTTATTGGGTTTGAGTAATGGGGTACTGGCACTTCTGGAGGCTCTCGAACCACATGAGGGCACCAATTTCAGCGCAAGGTATTGCGGAGTCTGGTGGTGGATGGCTTTGTGTTCCACACATTCGATTTTTAAGTGTATCTGGGCTTCATAAGGAAGCCAATTAAGGGCTAACAAGTCCTGAGAGATATGGTTGATTTTTGTGTGTGCCAGTTATGAGCCTAGCAGCAGAATTGAGGGCAGCCTTAAGAGGAGCCATCTTCACTCTGGGCAAGCCACACAGCATAGCACTACCATAGTCCAGCTTTGAGATCAATAGGGCTTGCACTGCAACCTAAAGGTTAGGAGCAGGAAGGTAGGGTTTGAGTTTTCTGAGGATGTTGAGTTGGTGGTTCACTCCTTTGGTGTGGGAAATTATGTGTTTCTGCATGTTTAGGCTTTTGTCTAAGATGATCCCCAGAGAGGATGCCGAATCCTCTAGGTGAGGTCTACAATACAAGGAAGTAATCTGAGCCAGCCATTGGTCCATGTCCAGGGAAATTTTCTGAGGAAAGATTAGGAGGAACTCAGTTTTTAAAGCATTGAGCTTTAAGTGATTGCATGTCAGCCAGCATTGTGTTTCCAGCAGGATTAAGTTGAGAGATTGAAAATCCTCAACGGAAGGTGATCCACACCACCAAAAGGTCATTCTTCAGCGAACGACTGGACAACACCCACAACAGCAAGGAACTCTTCAACGTCGTGAAAGAGCTCTCCAACCCCAACGCCAGCGACAACGACATCACACCTTCTCAAGACCTCTGCAACTCTCTGGCCACCTTTTTTCACCATAAGATCGTCAACATACATGACAGCTTCGGCGCTCAGAACATGTACCCCACCACCGAACCTACACCCCCCACCACCACCATATGTGCCTGGACATAGGTCAGCACGGAAGATACCATCCACACGATGAACACCATTCACTCGGGCTCCCCAGCCGATCCCTGCCCACACCACATCTTCAACAAAGCCGACTCCATCATCGCACCCATACTTCGGGACATCATCAACAACTCCTTCATATCCGCCACCTTCCCGGAGAGCTGGAAGCACGCATAGATCAGCGCTCTCCTGAAGAAACCCACTGCAGACCCCTCAGACCTCAAGAACTTCCGCCCAATCTCTCTCTGCCCTCATCGCGGCCACCGAAGACATCCGGACCGTGCTGGACAACGGAGAAACTGCAGCCCTCATCCTGCTCGACCTTTCGGCTGCGTTCGACATGGTCTGCCACCCAGGCCCTCGTCACCAGCCGTCTGGACCACAGGAACGCCCTCTACGCTGGAACCAGTACAGAAAAGACTCCAGAGCATCCAGAACACCTCAGCACGACTCGTCTTGGACATCCCATGACACAGCCACATCTCCGCCCACCTGAGGGACCTGCACTGGCTCCCCGTCAGCAAAAGGATCACGTTCAGACTCCTCATGCACGCACACAAGGCTCTCCACGACTTGGGCCCCGATTACCTCAACAACCGCCTCATAATCTACACGCCAACCTGCCAGCTCCGCTCCCCCAGCCTCTCCCTCGCCACATCCCACGGATCCGCAGAACCACCACCGGAGGAAAATCCTTCATCTACCTGGTGGCCAAGACCTGGAACACCCTCTCCACCCACCTACGACTCACCGAGGACCATCTCTCCTTCCGGAAGCAACTCAAGACCTGGCTTTTCGAGCAGTAGCAACCCCCCCCCAGCGCCTTGAGACCCTAGCGGGTGAGTAGCGCACTTTACAAATACTTTTGATTGATTGATTGATTGATTGATTGATTGATTGATCTTCAGGTAAAGTTGAGTATCGTTCATGTACATGTGATAATGAATGTTGGATGATTTCAAGATTTCTGTCAGAGGCTCCATGAACATGTTAAAGAGCATGGGAGATAATGTTGACCCTTAGGTACATGTGACGAATAGGGACCCTTGCCTCTAGTCAGGGTAAGGGGGTACACTCCTAAAAAAAACCTGCTCACCCCCTTGGTAGCTTGGCACGAGCAGACAGGCTTATCTCAGAGGCAGTGTGTGAAGCATTTGTGACCACATACAGTAATCCAGTGACAACACTACAGATGGACACCACACAGTTGTATATTAAAAATAAGTATTCTTTATATAGAATTAACACAAGACCACAAACAACAAAAATCTACAATACTGGACTTAAAATGGTAGGTTTAGCTTAGTTCTCTTTAGATCCTAAAATGCGACACTTTGAGTTAATATACCTTTAGATGTGATACGCAGGGCAACGAAAAGTGTTGCAAAGATGGTGATGCGTTGAACTTTTGGTGCAAAGAAACAAAGACGTCATCTTCTTGTTGTTGCGGCACACTTCTTCGATGATGCAAGAAGTCTCGACTCAATGCGTCAGCTTTATCGGCGACACTCTTCTCCGACGTTGTGAGACACTTCCGCCTAATACGACAACTGCAGCGGTGAGACCCTTGCACTGTGATGCGACAACAGCTGCTCGGACAGCGGCACGCTGCTCCGAGAGCGGCACGCTTCTCCGTGGATGCGAGGCGCTATTCTTGATGCAGTGCTATACGACAGCTACAGCAGCAATATCCACGATGCAACGGCAGCAGCGGCGACACACTTCTCCTTCGTTGTGAGACGCTTCCATCTTCTTGCGACATGCAGTCCCTCAGAAGGCCCAAAATAGCAGCAGTCACTTCCAAAGAACTCTGGGGAGCCGGGGGTTGAATTTTGTTGTACCTGAGACTTCAGCAGGAGGCAAGCTCTTTACTCAAGCCCTTGGATATCCTTCACAAGTTGAATAAAATGCACACAAAGTCCTTCCTCCTTGTTTTGGCAGTCAAGCAACCACTGCAGGCCAATCCCCCAAGCAACACTTCAGTTTAGGGATAGTCTCTCCTCAGTTTCTTCAGGTTCATCTCCTCAGCAAAGGTTTCTTCTTGTTTGTCCATAAGTGATCCACATTCTTGGGGTCAGGGTCCCAATACTTATACCCCGAAATCCTTTGTCCTCTGATGCAGAGGGGCCTTTGCCTAGGCCAAACCAGTTCTGGAGCACTCTAATTATCTTGAATCCTTCTTTTCTTTTACAGTGCAGATCAGAAACATCAGACACTCCACAGGAGGTGGAGCCAGCATTGTGAAGGAAAGGCACAGCCCCGGAGCACTCTGTTGACATGACTCCTTTGTTCCATTCACAGTGCAGGGCAGAGACATCAGACGCACCACAGGAGGTGGAGCCAGCATATGAAGGGAAGGCACAGCCCTATTCAGGTCCCAGGTGCAACTCCTCCCTCCCATCTAGATGCAGATCTCTCTTTTCACCACTGGGCTGACTCATCCTGTCTCCTCGATTCCCCCAGCCCTGTCACTCAAACTCCAGACAAGGAATACACAACCTAGCAGGCTTGGATAGTTAGACAAAAAAATACCTCCTTTCTAAAAGTGGTATTTTCAAACACAGAATGTTAAAATCAACTTCACTAAAAGATGTATTTTATCATTCTGAGTTCAGGCATACTAAACTCGAATTTCCACTGTGTTCCCAGAGTCAGTTAGTATTATAGGATGTAATAATCTAACTGCCCATTCTGGCCTATGGAGAACAGGTAACCTTGCAATATTGAAAATCGAAAATGGCTGTAATTCATGATTAGGACATGCCACACACATAAGGGTTTGTCCTACCTTATACTTACAATGCGGCCTGCCCTTGTGCCTACCATAGGGGCATCTGATATGAAGAAAAGGGAAGGTTTAGGGACTGGCAAGTGGGTGCACGTGCTCAGTCAACAGGGCAGTACCAGACTGCACACAGGCTCTGCAATGGCAGATCTTAGACACATTTTTACAGGCTTCTTCTGTGGGTGGCACAACCAGTGCTGCAAGCCCACTAGCAGCATTTGGTTTACAAGCCATGGGTACCCCCGGTGCTCTGTACTAGGGTCTGACAGGTAAACCAAACCAGCTAATCATGGATTCACAAATTCATACATTAATTCACAATAGGGAGCACTCGCACTGTGGCACTGGAGAGCAGTGGCACAGTGCCAAAAGCATCTAACACCTGCAAAAACACATAAGGCAACAGCAAAAATGGAAGGGAGACCCACGCCAATTGTTCCAGGTCTAACAGACCAGACTCTGTTGACATGACTCCTTTGTTCCTTTCACAGTGCAGGGCAGAGACATCAGACGCACCACAGGAGGTGGAGCCAGCATGTGAAGGGAAGGCACAGCCCTATTCAGGTCTCCGGTGCAACTCCTCCCTCCCATCTAGATGCGAATCTCTCTTTTCACCACTGGGCTGACTCATCCTGTCTCCTCGAATCCCCCAGCCCTGTCACTCAAACTCCAGACAAGGAATACACAACCTAGCAGGCTTGGATAGTTAGACAAAAAATACCTCCTTTCTAAAAGTGGTATTTTCAAACACAGAATGTTAAAATCAACTTCACTAAAAGATGTATTTTATCATTCTGAGTTCAGGCATACTAAACTCGAATTTCCACTGTGTTCCCAGAGTCAGTTAGTATTATACGATGTAATAATCTAATTGCCCATTCTGGCCTATGGAGAACAGGTAACCTTGCAATATTGAAAATCGAAAATGGCTGTAATTCACGATTAGGACATGCCACACACATAAGGGCTTGTCCTACCTTATACTTACAATGCGGCCTGCCCTTGTGCCTACCATAGGGGCATCTGATATGAAGAAAAGGGAAGGTTTAGGGACTGGCAAGTGGGTGCACGTGCTCAGTCAACAGGGCAGTACCAGACTGCACACAGGCTCTGCAATGGCAGATCTTAGACACATTTTTACAGGCTTCTTCTGTGGGTGGCACAACCAGTGCTGCAAGCCCACTAGCAGCATTTGGTTTACAAGCCATGGGTACCACCGGTGCACTGTACTAGGGTCTGACAGGTAAACCAAACCAGCCAATCATGGATTAACACATTCATACAATAATTTACAATAGGGAGCACTCGCACTGTGGCACTGGACAGCAGTGGCACAGTGCCAAAAGCATCTAACACCAGCAAAAACACATGAGGCAACAGCAAAAATGGCGGGGAGACCCACGCCAATGGTTCCAGGTCTAACAGACACACAACACAAGAACTACAATGGACCATCATTGAACTGGTCCCCAATGAATCCCAACTGTTCTAGAAGGAACAGCTCTGAGTATTCCGTCTGGGGACACATACCAACGGACTGAATGATGGCATGCCATGGAGTCATTTTGCCTGAGGCAAGACACCATCTGTAGAAGACACAGAATGAACAGTACCATCCTAAGTACCTGGCCTTTCCTTTTCTTTAAAAAAAAATCAATAACCAACCACCCTTCTTTTAAAAAATCCAGTACCAATCACTACATTTATATTACAAATAGGATAAGCATGTATACCTCCCTCCAAATCTCATAAACACTGCAGATTTTTATCAGTTTTTTATAGGAACACCATTGTATAAACATCTCAATTTACAGTCATCAGCTTTTGACATACTGAGGAAATATAAATTTTATGGTCAAGTTATGTTCCCTAGCGCGTACCCCACCGTCTCCATGTACGAGTTAAAGTGCATGTAACTTCCCTCCTGTACCAGCTATGAAGACGCAAATATATTTGCGTCCAACGTTAACATGTCCTCTTTCAGACCCACCATGAATGGGTTGAATGGTCCGTTCCTAAGTATGCTATGCCAACGTCTTTTTGTAGCGTACTCCTACGTTTTTCAGCTCTGGCTGAGTAGGCCCCTGAATTTCTGCCACCGAGCCTCTTCTCTGGCTTTTGACTCGAAGGGCCTCTGCCCAGGCTGTCTCTGTACCCGTGAACTCTGACTTACTTTCAGCGCGGCCCCTCGCGCTCAGCTCAAGCCTGCTGCCTGCCAAGATCGACTATAACCTTCGAGTTATCTGTTCCACTCCCCGAAAATACATTCCTGCCTGCCAGTTTCAGTAAACATTCCCCTCAGCTGCAGAACCAAGGGGCCGGCCTGTCTCTATGCAAGTAATTCAAGTAATTCATAGCCCTTGTTGCCATGCTCCCATGGAAGGCCCGTGCCCCCACGCTCCTCATACAGACATTCAGGCGCTTATACACGCACTCACAGCAAGTATAGAATAGCTTCTGCCCCAGAGACCTTTTCCGCCCAGATAGCTTAGTTCCTAAACATCAGATACCAGATATGATAGAAGCACAAGTTGATCTGACATGCCAGACTTCCGTCTCTTTCCGTCAGTGTAAATGTCAAGTCCCCGTGCACCCTCTAGTCACACGTGCAACACACGTCATGCAGCTGCGCGCGCATCCAAGCTTCCGATTTCTGCTGACATTGCAACATTCTTGTTAGTGCCACCCCTTCTGTGACACTTACTTGTGACGTTTCTAGAACACACCTCTAGTTCACGCCTCTTGATTACGCACATGTACCACGTGTAAACTGTTATCTTGTCTTCTCTCAGCTGTTACGCCTTCTATACTGTTTCCAATGGTGTAAAATAAGTATATAAGCTATGTACTGTTAATAAAATGTAGCGCTCTATCCCTTCTGACACCCCTGTGGTGGTCAGAACATGATATCCTGGCCATGACCATTCATGTATCTTATGGCCGAGGGTACACCTGACGCCATTTCAGAAATACCGAAAAATCTGCCGCCACCGCTGGTCCCAACTAAAGTAATGCATAAAACTACTAAAGATATATTCCTGAATTCCTACCTAGAAGACGTAGCTCCAGCTTACACCAATCTGCCTGTTCGTGCCCTGCCTACTGACAGGGACGGGGGCGGCACTCCGCCCCCAGGTCATGTTCCGCCGGTACCGCAACAGACTTCTCCTGTTCCGCCAGCCCCGCCACTTCCTGCACCTAAAACAGATCTACCGAAACCACGTTTACCAGATCCTACTAAAAGACAAATTCAAATACAGACTGCACACAGAGATGATAGCCAAGCCTCCGCTTCAGGGGGTGCGACCGCGGGTCCTCGGACCCCGCCATTCACACACAGATTAAATGTCAGAGATATACAGAGTCCCCTCACGTTGTCCCGCTTAGACGCATTCAAGGAAAACATTTCAGTTTGTAGATACGATCCAGTACCCGGTAAAGACGATCTAATGATATTGGCATCACTACGGTTAAGATCTGCTACTGATATCTTGCTAAGCTATGTAGGAATGAAGGACCGTCTAGATAGGATATACGAGTTTGTACAGACAGGGAAAGACCCTGACAGTATCAAGAATGCCATGGAAAACCAGAAAGTTGACATACAAGCACAGATATTACGATTCTTTATAAATTGTCTAATAAGAGAACGAGATAGGCCTGGAACAGATCAGAGTGAATTAGATGCACTGAACAAGTGGGGTCAAAATATAGCCGATGGAAAACATGACAAACAGAATTGCATAGCCACTATGTACAGAAAAATAAGAAAAACAGTAATAGAGGTACACCAGAAGGAGAAAGACAAAGCTTCCTCTGAGGAGGAAGAAGAATCTGAAGAACCAGAAAAGACTGCAGGCACCATAGCATATGTAGGTAAGGGAACTTACCTTAGGAAGGGAATCCGTCCGGAAAGCAAGAGAGTTTTCTTCTCTGCCTTGACAAATCCGAATTCTGCCGAGCATCAGTTCCAGGAAACTGATAAAAGACTTCGAGATCGAGTTGGGTACCACGTACTCAATTCTATGGATGAACAAGAACTAGCCCGATCAGCTGTATCATGGGCCGAAAATGCAGACATATATAATGATGACACGGTGGCGCAGACATTTCTGAACCTCTCCCCCGACGAACAGAAATTAGCAGGTGTATACATGATTCAGCACCTTCTCATCAAATACAGAACACATTATTCTGATCCCGGTCCCTTACACGAAACACTAGAAGCACTACTCATGGATAGATGGAGAGGTTTAAGCACCAAATTAATTCAAATAATTCTAGAACAGCGACACAGATATAATACCTTTGTAAGCTCTGAATATGTTCCCGCCCCGCCCCCAGAAAGGAAAATGTATCACATGCAACGCCTGAGTGGCATTGAAAGTCAGAATCCCTTACGAGAAGTGCACCCTGTTATGGGTGAGGATCGTGTCTTGAAACGCGTGTATGTACACACGCCTCTGACTAAATTAGAACTGTTAGAAATGAAGAAACTAGTCCCGTGTCATGATAAAGACCCTGCAGGTTTTCACAGAGAGCTTAAAGACATGTTACTGATGGGGGATTACACATATGATGATATTATGAAAATGTTAAAGGTACTATTACCCACGGGTATCTTCGAGAAATTAAAGGAAAAGGAATGGGAGGTGGGGGAAACAAAGATAGCATGGGCAGAAATAGAGGACGAAGAAAGGAAATGGATCCCAGGGTTAGGCCTTGGGGACAAAACTAAAGCATTACCAGGTTTGATAGTACAGGTCCTGCCCAGATTATTGACAACTAGAAAGGAAGATTGGGACGCCATCTCGTCCTGTAAACAGAAACATGATGAAGATACTAGTGACTTCTATTCAAGATTTGAGAAATGTTTTATTATTAATAGTGGCCTCAAACCAAGTAGCGTGTCGTACCCGCATCTTTTTGTATCAAAGTTAGTGGAGAATTCCCTACCGTTGGTCAAAAACCGTGTATACAAGGTCGAGAGTACATGGCAAGCAAACACGCCATCACAGATGTTACAGATGTTACAATATCACCAGAACAGAATTAGAGAAGAACAAGATCAGGAACAGAAACGTATGAAAGACACGAAGATGAAAATGTTAGTAGCACAGACGGTCCCAGCCGATAGTCACAGAAAAGGTACGACCCAGACAAGTCACACTGCAGCTCCCGTTAAAGGGACATGCAATTATTGCAAGCAGCCAGGTCATTACGTACATGAAGGCCCAGTTCTGAAACATAACATAGCGACAGGTAAAGCTAAAGAAAGACCGCACCCGCCTAGACAAGACCATAACCAGAATCAGTCTTCACAGAATACACAGAATACCCAGCCTATGCATGCTTCCTCAGCTCCAGCACAGACAGTAGCGGTACCACAGCCACAGCCCATTGCCGCGTCTCAGCAAGTCTCACAACAGATGTACCAGTATGCCCAGTCCGCATATCCAGATTATCCCCGATATACATGAAACAGCCTAGAGAGGGAAGGTGGCTTGCCTCTTATTGAGATTCCTGTAGATCAAGAAGGTCCTTATGTACACAGTCAAGTATTGGGAAAAGACAGAAAGTTTTTAATTGACACAGGGGCAAGTCGCACTACGATCAGCCATAATGAAGTCCCAGGGGCACCCCTCTCAGGCTCACAAAATGTTTCCCTTGGTTTTTCAGGTCAGCCTATTGTAAACGAGGTATCAGAACCAGTTCCCCTGGCTGTGGGTCCATTATCACGTGTTACAGACTTGTTACTTACGAAATCATGTCCAGAAAATCTGTTAGGAATTAAAACATTGAAAGCTCTAGGAGCTATAATCTGCTGTTCCCCGGAGGGAGTTAGACTCTTTCTACGGGATTTCAAGGGTCATTATGTTTTGCGAGAATTCGATGTCAGATTGAAAAATATACCAGATTACTTGTGGGCAAAAGGCCCAACTGATGTAGGTTGTATGCACATTACACCATACCGTGTTACACTCAAAGCAGGTGTTGTATTACCCCGAATCAGACAATACAAGTTACCACCCGATGCTGTAGTGGCTTTACTGAAAATCATTGACGAGCTCATTGCCCAAGGAGTGGTCGTTGAGACCGACTCCAATGTCTGTAATTCACCCATCATTCCGATTCTTAAACGTACTGATCCCAATGCACCGCCAGTATATCGGTTGGTGATTGATCTTCGAGAATTAAATAAATGCATTATACCACAGTACCCTGTGGTCCCCGATATCTCATCCCTATTGACTGCCATTGATTCAGAAGCAACGTTCTTTACTGTAATTGACCTCAAGAACGCCTTCTTCAGCGTGCCTATTGATCCAGAGAGCCAATATCTCTTCGGATTCAGTTTAAATGGACGCAGCTTCAAATTTTCACGCGCACCTCAAGGATTCACAGAAAGCCCCAGCATCTATAGTCAAGCACTGAAAAGACAACTAGATTGTATTAAAATGCCAGTTAACACCGCTTTACTGCAATACGTCGATGATCTACTGATCACCGCACGAAGTGAGCCCGAATGTGAAAAAGCATCACTGACAGTTTTACATTTTCTGGCCGACAAGGGACACAAGGTGTCTCCTTCGAAGCTACAATTCTGTGTTCAGCAAGTTGTGTACTTGGGTCACTTGCTGTCCAAAGTGGGGAGACAGCTCACTCCCGATCGCATTCAGTTAATTGTAAATATGCCACAACCCCAGACACAAAAGGAAGTGCGGGCCTTCATAGGCCTCACCTCATACTGCAGACAATGGATTCCTCAATATGCATTTCTAGCCAAACCACTCATCCAGTTAACGACACAGGAGGCAGCAACCTCGACTGCCCTCCCTTGGACTCAGGAACACACACAAGCTTTTGAAGAATTAAAGAAAGCATTATGCCAAGCACCAGTTTTAGCAACACCGTGTTACAGCAAACCGTTTACACTTTTTGTTACAGAACGTGATGGTACAGCGTTGTCTGTCCTCACCCAAGATCAAGCAGGTTCACATAAGCCTTGCGCTTATTTTTCTAGTACATTGGATTCAGTAGCCCAGGCACTCCCTGCGTGCTTAAAGTCAGTAGCAGCAACAGCGTTAGCAATAAGACAAAGCGACTCAATTGTTTTAGGTCATCAGTTAACAGTTCAAGTACCACACTCTGTAGAGGTTTTGTTAAACAGAACCCAGACTCAACACTTGACCATAGCACGACTGACAGGTTATGAATTAACTCTATTCCAGCCACACATAGAAATCAGACGCTGCAGTATACTGAACCCCGCAACACTGTTACCTACAATTATGACAGATTCAGCCCAGCATGATTGTATAGAAATAATTAATGCAGTAACAAAGCCACGACGAGACTTAACAGATGTCCCATTGACAAATCCAGACCTGACACTTTATGTGGACGGTTCATGCATGAGAACAAGTACCGGAGAATTAGTGGCCGCATATGCCGTGACCACTGAAACTGAAGTTAAAGAAACACATCGTATTGACACACTGTGTGCTCAAGCAGCAGAGCTCATCGCTCTGACCCGAGCTTGTATTCTAGCCAAGAACAGAAATGTTAACATATACACTGATTCCCGTTATGCATTCGGAGTTGTACACGACTTCGGAGTCCTCTGGCAAGAACGAGGTTTCCTGACCTCTCATGGGGCCAAGATACAACATGGTCCCCTCATTCAAGCACTGTTAGAAGCAATACATTTGCCCTCGGGCATATCAGTCATGAAGTGTAAAGCACATACTAAAGTTACAGATTCTGTTTCCCAGGGTAACGACCTGGCAGACCAGACAGCAAAACATACAGCACTGACTCACACCCAGATTACTGATGTGACAAAGACAATAGTACCGACAAAGTGTATGGCAGTTAAAGATCCCGCCCTAGATGTAATTGACATCCAGACGCATGCTACTGCAGATGAAATAAAGAAATGGATTGAACTAGGAGGGATTCAGACAGATCAAGGTTGGATGACGAAGGGAAAGTCTGCATGGTTTCTCCCCGACTCTATGGTTCAAGTCATGATTAATACAGCACATAGCCCGGCACATCTAGGAGAGAAAGCAATGTTAGACAGTTTACAAAATCTCTGGAGCAATAAACACTTACGAGCAGCAGCAAAACAGAAAGTGCGTACTTGCATGATCTGTTGTCCGTTCAATCCAGGTAAAAGCGTCCCTGTAGAGCAAGGTGGATTTCATCCTCCCGATCACCCTTTTGAAGTCCTCCAGATGGATTATATCCAGATGAACAGTTGTCGAGGATTCAAGTATGTCCTTGTAATTGTTTGTGCTCTGTCCCGTTGGACCGAAGCATACCCAGTTCCAGACTACACTGCTCCGACCACTGCCAGACAGTTGGTTCGTGAATTCTTCCCACGGTACGGTTTGCCCCGTGTCGTATACTCAGATAACGGACAGCCATTCTCGTCCGAGTTAATGAAGCAGGTTTCTTTACTGTTAGGTTACCAGTGGAAATTCCATTGTGTCCGACATCCTGAAGCCGCAGGCCTTGTAGAAAGGCATAACCAGACACTAAAAATAAGACTTGCCAAGATATGTCAGGAAAAAGGGGTCGACTGGATAGTCGCCCTGCCAGTGGCACTATTCTACATGAGGATGGTCGCCCACTCGAGATCAGGGCTATCCCCGTACGAAGTGGTTTTTGGCAGACCACAGAATATGTGGGAGACGCCCATTCCGAAGAAAATCACTGATGTTGATTGTAATATGTTGACAGATTACCTTGCCTCCTTGATGTCTGCACTCCAATCATGTCGTTCACAGGTTGCCGCAGCTTTCCCTGACAACACTGATGTAAAGCCGCACGAGGTCCGTCCTGGGGACCTGGTACTCGTCCGGAATTTCGACCGGAAAAATCCACTGGAGCCCCGCTGGAAATCTCCGAAGACCGTCCTTCTCACCACGAGGACCGCCGTGAAGATTGAGGGGAGAAAGGGGTGGGTCCACACGAGTCATGTGAAGAAGTTTTTTGGACTGAAACCTGATCGAGACTCGTCCACCCCCACCAAAGACTGTGTAGAGGAAAAAGACTTTACAGTATCCGAGCGAGAAAAAACTCCCCAAGAAGAATATCGCATGAAACTCCGATCTAGCAAGTCAGACAGTTTAATTGTTTAAGTCCTCCCCTAGGTGAATCGGTTAAATAGTTTCTGACATGTATCCCCTAGATCGAGATAGAGAGAAGAGAGACAAGTTAAAAGACATACATACTGCAAATCACTGCGTAGTCACTGTATAGTGACGTTGTTAATAATGTTTTTCCTAAGTATTCTAATTATTGTTGCCAGTATTCTGCTGCCTATCTACTGGCCTATTTTCAAGCGTGAACAATCTGTTTACAATGTCTCTGCTGAACACACTTTTAGTGAATTACCTGCACACGAACTCTCCTACAGACTTGCGCTGCGCAACAATACATTCATTAGTATGTTACACCACTCCCATCAGACGAACAATGCTACAGACTGCTGGATATGTGGTCACCTCCCTACCAGAATTACAAGGGAGCTCTGCCCCTCTTTCCGTACCCGTTCACTCACAATGGCTCCTGTGGAGCATGGTTTAAAATAATTAATTCCTTAGATCCTGATATTGCTGTTTTCGATGGGGGCTGGGTTTGGGGAAACTTGAACTTAGTCCTGCTCAACGTCTGTTACCCTGATAAGGAGGGACTCCCTACTCGAATAGGAACTGATCTAGAAAATGAAGTATATGGATTAGGTAACTACACAATTAGCCTCATGATCCTTACTGTTGAATCCGAAGCTGCACCAGTTCTGCCCCATATGCTAGTATTACCAGTCACTGGTGAATTATGTGTCCGAAAGAAAGGTTCAGTACACTTAGGTCATAGTAAATTGTTTGTGGTCATACCGCATACATACGTTTGCCTCCAGATTGGGATGGTACCTGTTATATTGCATTCCTTCTGCCACCTGTTTTTCTAGCTCCCCCTGATTATCATAGAAATACGAATCTAGTAAAGAATAGACCCAGAAGAGATATTCCACTTGTCGACTACACAGAAACGGCATGGGAACAGTACACTGATTTCAATAAAGGATTCTTTTTCTTTCTAGGACCTGTCCAAAACAGTAAATTAATACGTAGATTAACTAGAACACTTGAAGCTGTAGTACATGAAACTGCCTCCGCCTTAGGTAACTTAACAGAGGAGCAATCTGCTATGCGGGTTGTTGTCCTTCAAAATCGTCTTGTTATTGACGTCATCTTGGCAGATAGAGGTGGAGCCTGTAAGGTCATCGGGTCAAGTTGCTGTGTTTTCATTCCACAAAATGCACCATCTGTCTATCAAGCTATTACCCGTTTACATAAAATTGCAAATCAGATACATCAGAATCCAGGCACCTGGACTTGGTCCGGATGGTTCTGGACAACGTTAACAGCCTGGGGATGGAAGATCCTATCCTTCCTAGGTTTCGGCCTGGTCATAGTATTCAGCTGCTGCCTGTGCCTACAGTGTGGGCCGGCGATATGTGGACTGTGTGCCACATCATGCATTGAACATTCCAGTTTTCTTTCAAACAGTCAAAGAAAGAAAGATGAACAAATAATGTTACAAGAACAGACTGATCGATTCATGAGGATTGATATATCATGAAGGGTCCGTAGGGAACAAGGAGGGAATGAGGAAATATAAATTTTATGGTCAAGTTATGTTCCCTAGCGCGTACCCCACCGTCTCCATGTACGAGTTAAAGTGCATGTAACTTCCCTCCTGTACCAGCTATGAAGACGCAAATATATTTGCGTCCAACGTTAACATGTCCTCTTTCAGACCCACCATGAATGGGTTGAATGGTCCGTTCCTAAGTATGCTATGCCAACGTCTTTTTGTAGCGTACTCCTACGTTTTTCAGCTCTGGCTGAGTAGGCCCCTGAATTTCTGCCACCGAGCCTCTTCTCTGGCTTTTGACTCGAAGGGCCTCTGCCCAGGCTGTCTCTGTACCCGTGAACTCTGACTTACTTTCAGCGCGGCCCCTCGCGCTCAGCTCAAGCCTGCTGCCTGCCAAGATCGACTATAACCTTCGAGTTATCTGTTCCACTCCCCGAAAATACATTCCTGCCTGCCAGTTTCAGTAAACATTCCCCTCAGCTGCAGAACCAAGGGGCCGGCCTGTCTCTATGCAAGTAATTCAAGTAATTCATAGCCCTTGTTGCCATGCTCCCATGGAAGGCCCGTGCCCCCACGCTCCTCATACAGACATTCAGGCGCTTATACACGCACTCACAGCAAGTATAGAATAGCTTCTGCCCCAGAGACCTTTTCCGCCCAGATAGCTTAGTTCCTAAACATCAGATACCAGATATGATAGAAGCACAAGTTGATCTGACATGCCAGACTTCCGTCTCTTTCCGTCAGTGTAAATGTCAAGTCCCCGTGCACCCTCTAGTCACACGTGCAACACACGTCATGCAGCTGCGCGCGCATCCAAGCTTCCGATTTCTGCTGACATTGCAACATTCTTGTTAGTGCCACCCCTTCTGTGACACTTACTTGTGACGTTTCTAGAACACACCTCTAGTTCACGCCTCTTGATTACGCACATGTACCACGTGTAAACTGTTATCTTGTCTTCTCTCAGCTGTTACGCCTTCTATACTGTTTCCAATTGTGTAAAATAAGTATATAAGCTATGTACTGTTAATAAAATGTAGCGCTCTATCCCTTCTGACACCCCTGTGGTGGTCAGAACATGATATCCTGGCCATGACCATTCCTTTTTTAGGAATAAAACCCCTAAGAACTCTAACACCACGGACTCTGTCTCTTTTTTTTCCGATTTTGAGTTATTATTGATTAAGTACTTACCTGCATAGAAATTAAGAGAGTAAATTAATTATTTACGTCATTACACTAATAGTCTCATTGTAGTTGCCATGTCTCTAAGGCTTCACAGCTTTTTTCTGTAATCTTTGTAAACAGTACCTAGTGCTATCACAACATACGATAAACAACATCTAGCTGTAATAATATAAAAGAACACCATTTTGCCAACATGAGATTGGGCTGGTATAATAAATGAATACCTATGTTGAGCTGTTATAAAATACAAAAAAATAAAAACATTTCTAGTGAGGTGTGGGGCACTTCCTGCCCGATCCACAGCACACAGAAACCTGTTCTTAAAAAACACAACATTATGGACCAAGAGTTCTCCCTTTTTCGCCTGTTACAAGAGTTTTCTCCACTAATTTTAGTCTGAATTAGATGCTCCAGAACGACGCACTAATGGGTACCACCGCAAGGGATAATAGAAGTTCTCTTTTTCAATATCACACTCTTTATTTTTAATTTTGAACTTTTAATGTTGAGCGCTTTCCCTTCTCAAAGGGTGCCCCAATTTTCAATTTTCAATTAATCCTTTGTAACACCCACCCGGCAAGCGGGCGCAAACCATGGTATGGAGGAACAAGGGAACACAGGAAGTGGTGCCAAAAACGGGTGGCCATTTTGGGAGAGTAGGGGTCTCGTTCTCGCTACCATGAAGACAGTGAGCATGGGAACGCCTTATCGTGACTATCTCTGTCTGCTCAGTCACTCATCTTCATAGCCACGGGCAGGCAGACTATGCAGGGCAAGGCTGTTAGTTTGAAGGCGTGAGTGCACATAGCCGCCCCCTCTGACAATTTGCTTTCCCTTGACAACGAGCATTCTTGTCCTTTTAAATTGCTATCCACTTTCTTAAAATGAATTTGTGCCTTGAATATTCTGACATTTCTCTTCCAGTGTGTGACTACAAGCGCCATTTCCCTCCCATGCAGAGGTCATGGGGGTTCTAATAGTGCTAAAATTATGTACGTTTGACTCAATACTTAATGTGTTCAATTTCACCTTTCATTTTAAATATATTTTTTCCTCACTTCCAGCCTGACATTTCCAGCGCAGAATTCAATAATCGGCCATAGAGAGTGTGCGATTCATGTTACTCGTTTTGTTTTGTCTTGTTCATCTTTCTTGGAGCAGCACAACACAACCACTATATTCAAACAAGATTAGTTGTGCATGAGTGAAAAAATTATCACTTTTTTCCACAAGTTGGTGATATGTTTGTACATTAAAATGTATTAATATGTTAACTGTTCAATGATATCCTATCTTTCCAGATCTTAATCGAAGGAACATACCTAAATAGGTATTGTATTTGCATGAGAATAGATTTCTTTTCATCATTATATATTTTCTCTTCACCTTATTAGTAATTAAGAAGACGGCATAGGTTTTTTTAGGAGTGGAACAAGGGATCATGTACTATTGTCCTGATGAAAAGCCTTGGGGAAAAGGCTCGAAACATGTAGACCAGGAGACAGACACCCATCACAGTGTTAATCTCTGCTCCTCACATTTTAACGTTATGTTATGTTATTTCTACTTATAGAGCGCACGGTTACCCTGGGGTGTCCTGGCGCTAAGTACTGGTTACCTGGAAGGGCTCATAACGTGCTACTGAGAATAAAGCCATGTCTTCAAGCCCTTATGGAAAGAAAGAAGGTCCGGAGCACTTCTACCTGCCCATTTGTTTTTTTTGAAGGAGGTAACTTGCACTTGCTTAGCGCCGTTGATCTTAACATCCTGCCTGGAACATGCCATTGGAGTTTACGTCTGAGAAACTCAGGACCTGTTCCATTAACGGCCTTAAAGACAATACACAAAGCCTTAAAGTGTGTCCTTAGCTTTACTGGGAGCCAGTGTAGTTTTTTCAGTTCTCCCTTAACAGAGACAAACTTTGGTGTTTCAGACAGCATTCTGGCCGCAGCGTTCTGGACCAGTTGAAGCCAATTCAAGTGTTGTTTTTGCACATTAAGATATAAGCTGTTACAATAGTCCAGACGCGACATTATGAGGACCATCACCACTGTCCTAAGATTGCTCTCAGTGAGGAAGGTCTTAATTTTCCTGATTATTCTGAGAACCATAAAGCAGGCTGAGGTCACCATACTTACTTGGTCCCCCATAGTAAATTTGTTATCCACCAAAACTCCCAAACTTTTGGCTTTTCGTGAAAGTACTTGGCATAGACCAAGGTCCTCTGGCCACCACTCCGGTGTGAACATCCGGGGATTGTTGCAAAACTTAAGGACCTCAGTCTTAGAGGAGTTGAGTTTTAAAAAGTTGGAGGATATCCAAACAGAAATGGCGCTCATGCAGTCATCAAAGCCATCCCCGGCCTCCTTTTCAGCTCCCTCTGTCAGCGATAGCACAATCTGTTTGTCATCTGCGTAGGAGGTGAGCTGGAAGCCAAAGGACCTAATGACTCCAACCAAAGGTGCCACATATATATTAAATAGCAATGGGCTAAGAGACGAGCCCTGGGGCACCCCACCAGGAAGTGAAAAAGGTTCCGAAGTGTTACCGTACAGGTTGACAGTCTATGACCTATTTGATAGGAAAGAATGTAAAAGTTTCCAAGTGGACCTCTTCACACCACTTTTAGACAACCGGTCCATCAATATTTTATGATGGACCGTGTCAAAAGTGGCGGATGGGTCCAAAAGAATGAGTACAGCATTTCCTCCCCTGTCCACGGCCTCTCTGATTTCCTACGTGGATTTTAAGAGAGCCAGCTCAGTACTGTGATAAGCTCTGAACCCATACTGCGATGAGTCCAGAGAATTATTAGGATGGAAAAAAGTGCTGAGTTGGCTGTTCATTGCCTTTTCCAGTATTTTAGCGGGGAAAGGAAGCCTAGAGATCGGTCTATACCTATTAGGATCTTTGCGGTCCAAAGTGTTCTTCTTCAATAAACGAAGAACTGAAGCTTGAGTGTCCCTTATCCCTGACTCTCTGAGAAGAGACTCTTTACTGCGTTTTCCTAGATATCTCTTTATGAGAAGTCTAGGCTTATTTCTTGCTCTAATGTTTTTGAGCTTGAAAAAAGCTTTCTAGCTAATATAACTTAAGCTTCATGCTTCTTCTTGATTTTCTCATCAGGACCCTTTATGGGAATTTGAACTGACACATTTTTCCTTTTTGCATTTAATTTTACTTATGTAGAATAGGGAAGTGTCTTTATGGAGTATGCTTGTTGCATTATAATTGTATCGATGCCTTATTGAGTAATATATTTATTTACTTTATTACCAAATATCGATTGATTGACCATATTAACTTTTAATGATGAGACGTGGAAAATAATACCTTGATAAAAGAATAACTAACGAAAAGATTTGAAAATAAACCCCTCTCTCTTTATTGACTGAACTAAAATAACTTATAAGTGATAGCTCTTTCTATTGACTTCTGCTCCTTACATCTCTGTCTACATCAAATAACCATTGTCTTGTATGCAGGGTTCATTATTGATGGGTAAGTCATAGTGAAACCCCCGTGCTCCAACATTGGGCACAATCACTCATTAAGAGTTTTTTTTTTAAACTGGTTGCATTGTCTATGTTCAATCTTGGATATTAGCCATTCTCACCCAAAATTCAATTATGTGTGTAATCTCTGCCTGGAAACTAAAGATTATTCTTTGTGTGACTGCTACAAAGCTGTTTCATCTTTGCATATATAGGTAGGTGGTGATTTCAGAGCGGCTAGCCAAAACCTTTGCAAAGCTACAAGGCTTTCACAGGAAGGATTAACGACTTCTTGAGCTACTGCCTCTAAGGGAGGTCAGTATAATGCGTCCTTCTTAGCATGGTGACTGTACTCTGTGTGAGCTTTATTGGGCGTGGAACACTTAAAAATGGTAAAGAAATCCGTGTTCATACCGCGTCGAATCTGTGAAACACCAGGACACCACAAACGCCTCTAAAGCAATTCCAGACCTAAACTCAATGTGTTTTTCATTCTCCCCCCGTCTGTAGAGTCCAGAGAAAGGTGTGGAAACTGCGAGTTCAGAAAATAATTGTCCATTTTGCAGGCTATGGTTGAGTCTGCGCTTTTTATTTTTTTCATTACTTTCTCGCTCATGGAATGTTGAACCCATTAGCATAGTGTTAGAGAGCTGGCGCTTTGTCAGCAAAAATGCTTATTGTTATGAAGTCAATCATTATATAGCGAAATTGGTTTAATGCTGCTCCCGCTTCCCTCAATTTATGTTAATAATTCTGGATTTGATTTAGCATAATGGCATGCACTTCCAGTGATTAACATGAACATAACATTAAAGCAAAAGTAATATATGCCTAATATATAGCATGAAGATGCAATACTAATAAAGGTATATTACCCAAAGTGTATGCAGGTCAGTCAAGAACTTTATTTCGGCATTTTCTGCCATAAAAGTGCAAAATACAACATTGCTAAAATCATCAGCATAAAATGACAGACTGATAATTGAAAGAAAAGTAAAAGGTTGGACAGAGAGAAACAGTTGCAATTTGTGTATCAATTAGCGAGTTCATCCCTGAGTCATGGCAGTAAGAACAATGTCCTACACCCACACAAAAATAACCCATAGAAGCATTAAACATACGCAAATATCACATTTGAGGGCAGCATTAGCAGCATGAAAAACAACATCTTCTTATAGGGCAGGCTATTTAAATATATAAATAAACTGAAATAAGAATTAAAAAAATGGTTAGCTTCAATAACTACCATTAAAATCAGGGAAATTGATCATAGGATACAAAATGGAAAACATCTAAATTCTCCACTCTAGCTAATCACAAGACGTCTACATTTGCATCACATTGCAAATAGAAACTTAGCAATTGTAACAACAAAAACAGTATAGGTATCATATTTTAGTATCCTATAGACCTCTCTGTAGCTTCTTATGCCCAGATCCCCACAAGGTTGAAGATCCCAGTTAGCTTTGGCAGCACTATATGCAGGACAAAATAAGAGCACATGGATCTCTGTTTCTTCTACAATTTTGCACCCAGGACATAACAGTTTTTTTGCTCCCACCGAATTGTTGGTAAATGCATAGAGGGGGAGCGTCCTGTGCCTTAATTGGAGAGTTTCTTGGCTGCTAAGGGTTGGATAATATCTAATGCAGGCTCCAAACTATAGGACTGCTTAACATCCAGGAACCTAGAGGTAAGATAAGTTGAGTCTATAGACAGAATGATACGTTCCAGTCTAGATTCTTTCAAAGCAGATGTTAAAGGTTGTTTAGAAATAGCTAGACAAGTCTCTTCGGGTTCCGACCACAGATCATTTCTCCCAATTTTGCGAAATATATCCATAATAAAAGACAACCAGGGAATCTTCCACGCCCCTCTGATAAGCATAACTGATTTTAATTCCTCTCTATAATTTTCTAATTCTGGCGTGCTCCATAACCGCCACCAGTACAGGAGTGGGCGAAAAGCAATCATATCAGCAATAGGGACAATGCCCAAGTCCATCCTTAGAGGAATTAAGGGGGTACTATGTGGTAGACCTACTAGTTGCCTTAAAAAATTATTTTCCGTCGCTCTCAGAAAGGTACTTGGACAGTGGCCCCAGAGTTCAGCACCGTACATGGTGGCTCCCTTTGCTTGAACCTTGTATATTTCTACGGAGGGGGACAAATGACTTTTACGGCGCAACTCCTATGAACTTTTAAAATCCCCCCACTTGCCTGAATGAGTTTTAAGTTTGCCTTAGTAATCTGCGGCCCCCATTCCATTTTTTCATTTAGAGTAAGGCCCAAGTAACCAAATACCAGGACCCTCTCTAAAGACTTAGAATCCAATTTAGGGTGGGGACCATATACTTTGTTTTTATTATATTTACCTCCAGATTTCTTTTCTTACAAAACGAGCTAAATTCAACTAAGACACGCTGCATCCCCATAGGTGTTTTAGAAAGGAGCAGGGTGTCATCCGCAAACATCAATGCAGGTATTTTGCGGTTAGCAAGTTTTGGGGAATCTATATCCCTAACAGCTAACAGGTCCTTAATTAAACCGTTGAGAAAGAGGGAGAAAAGTGTTGGTGCTAGCACACAACCTTGTCTCACTCCTTTCTTAATGGGGAAAGGCGCTGATAATTTGCCACCACCCCCAAATCTTATCCTGGCAAAAGTGCCATCGTGGAGTCGTTTAGGCTGTTGACAGAGGTAAAGTGGTGCTCCCATCTCAGCAGTAAGCTCCACAACTGGTCTCGATCCACCATATCGAATGCAGATTTGAGGTCCACAAACGTTAGGTAGAGAGAACCACCTTCCAGCGTTATCATTTTCCAGTAGATCAGCTGTAATCTAAACAGCTGATCAATAGTTGAAGTTTTAGACCTAAAGCCTGTTTGTAAGGGAGTTAAAATATTATAATCGTCCATCCAGGTGTGCAATCTTCCCAAAAGAACACGAGTAAAAATCTTTTGTGTTACATATATTAGGCTGATAGGCCTATAGTTTGCCGGTTCTAGGGGAGACCCCTTTTTATAAATAGGGATGAGCTCAGCACCCGCCCAAGTTGGAGGGGGCTTCAAACCATGAAGAATTACATCAAAGAGGGACTGCAGGTACTGAATCCAAACTACCCGTTCAGATCTAAACAGGTCTCCTGGAACCAGATCTAATCCGGGTGCCTTATTCGGAAGGAATTTAGCCAAGACCACTGTTACCTCCTCGAACGAACGAGGGGGTATGTCAGCAGGGGGGACCTGGGTATGATCGGTAGCGGGAGGGCCCATCACAGGGACTTCAGATTGAGACTTGGAGCATAAAAGTTTAAAATGAGTTCGCCAAACCTCCTCCCCAAGATTTGGTTCGATTTCGGACCTGCCCTCAAGTTTTCCTGTCTTCACCAGGTTCCAAAACCCTCTTAGCTCTTTATCAACTAGAGCTTTCTTAATGGCCTGCCATCTATCAATTTCCCATTCACTTTTTGCAGCCAAAATAGTTTTCTTAAAATGTGCCCTTGCTACCTTAATACTCACATTGTCACCCTCGCTGAGTTTAATCAGCAGAGAACTTTTTGCGTCTCTGCAAGCCCAGTTATACCAATGATTATTACCTCTTTCTTTATTCCGTTTGCAAGTTGAATTATTGCAAAAGAACTCTGCCAGATTTTCAATCAGATCCAAATGGTTTTTCCCCAACTCCTCTATATGATCAATGACATCGCTATTTTCTATAGTAAAACATGCCTTTTCAAGAAGGGAATGATAGATTTGTACAGGGATGCCATTGCCTCTGGTGATTGCAAAAATGTTCCCCAGCTAATTCTTCTACCTCCATCTGTTGCTAGTAAGTCAGTTGGAGGGGGATTGGTTACAGCCTGTCCTATAGCAAGTTGACACAATCCAGACTTACAACCAGTGGATTTTGATCACTTTCAGTACGAGTCTGTACCAGAAAGTTCACAATCCTATGCCAAATATCCACATTTACTAGGACATAGTCAATTGTTGAGGCCTGACCATTCCTCTCAAAGGTATATTTGCCAGGATTGTCAGCTGGTAGGCGACCATTACAAGCCCTCAGAGAATAGCTGAGGGTAAGTGAAGTCAACTGAAGGACTAAGGGGGTCCAACCCCTAATTGGGTAAAGGTTACACATTGGAATTCCCATAGTCGAGTCCTCTTCACTCGTAAAAGGGTGGGGTAAACCAATTAAGGGTTCGAAATGGCAATTGAAATCCCCACCGATGATAAAATAAACTTGATCAGGCAACGTGGCAAGAAAAGCGGCCAAAGAATCTAACGTCTGCGATGTCTGTTCATACCTCACAGGGTGGGAGTAAACATTAATAATAGTCACCTTTGGGAAGTTAGTAAGGGAGAAAATAATACATAAAATGTCTGGGGAATGAGTTTCTATCAGCTTAGAAACCCCGCCACCCAAGGTGAACACCAACCCATATACTCAAACACCCTGATGGTCTTCCCCTAGACCCTTGTGTAGCTGCTTTACAATAGGTGGCATGCCCCCCTCTATGTAGAGATTTCAGGGTCCAGGTCTCCTGGAATAAACAGATCTCATGGGTGTCAATAAATGCACCCCAGTCTGGAAGATCCATTTTAGCATTTAAACCTGCTAAATTCCAGGACACCATCTTTAAACCTTGTGGGGTTACTACCTCAATGTTCTACGTAGCTGCATTAAGCTCCCCTACCTCAATAGTCTCAAGCAGATTCTCCATCTCATAATCACCAATAATTTCAACAGTGGCATCAATGAAGCTGTCTACATTCCCTATGGCAGTCGCTGGTTCTAAGAAGACTTTAGTCATCGACAGTGGCGGATCACAAACCACAACTCCCTGAGGCCCTTGAGCTTCATTATCCTGAGGTAAAATAGTGGGATCTTCCCGTTTAGATGTAATGGGTGGAGTCCCCTCCCATCCAGGCATGATAGTGGTTGCCTCCTTTGTATCATCAATAATTCCCATGAAGTGTTCTTCGTGCACTATTTCCCCACATTGTGTCGGTATTTGTTCATTAATCTCTTACTAACAGAAGGACCTATTTGTTGGGGTCTAAAGATTGGGTGATGCCTTAGAGTCATTCAATCTACCTGGTCCAAAACACTAAACCTATTACTTACAGGAAAAGGAACTGGTAGCAAAGTACCATATTTATGACTCCAGTTATTTGCACTACCCGCCTGGGCCTTTGGTTCCCATCTTTCCCATGATTTACCCCTTCGCTCTAATGAGGGGTAAACAGAGTGGTGAGAATAGAAAAAAGTTAGGGAAAGGGACTGTATCCCGGTGGCCACCCGCGTCGAATGCCAATATATTCAACCAACCGCCTGTCTCTGAAATTAATCACAATGCAATCGCCCTCAAAACATTTATTACTTTGCCCCACCCACCTAACTCTTCGTGCAAATACAATTTCACTATGCACCTGTGGTGGAAGTGGTCTATTCATGTTTAATCAATGAGTGCACTTGTTTTTTAGTTCAATATACGACTCCTCTTTACCCTGTTCCAGGACAGGAACTTTAGCCAATACAACAACATAGGGGATCGACGCAGGTGGTAAATCAATACATGTGATACTAGAATTAATTGCACTACAACTGGGAGGGCGCATACATTGGTCATAAGCTTTATCTTTACTCATCGCTTTAGGTGCAGAGCCTCCCCCTAGGGGATGAGTCCCTAAGCCCAAAGTCTCATTTGTACCCCCCACCATGTATCACATTGCCAGGGTTCAAAATAGTACCACCCTCAATGGTACTAATAACAGATGCTAATGGTAAACTGGAAGGCAAAGAATTAGTTGGTCGGCTGATAGAGCTAAGAGGATTACACATTGCATTCATGGTTGCATGAGTCCCTAAGCCCACAGTCTCATTTGTACCCCCCACCATGTATCACATTGCCAGGGTTAAAAATAGTACTGCCCTCAATGTTACTAATAACAGATGCTAATGGTAAACTGGACGGCAAAGAATTAGTTGGTCGGCTGATAGAGCTAAGAGGATTACATATTGCATTCATGGTTGCATGAGTCCCTAAGCCCACAGTCTCATTTGTACCCCCCACCATGTATCACATTGCCAGGGTTCAAAATAGTACTGCCCTCAATGCTACTAATAACAGATGCTAATGCTAAACTGGACGGCAAAGAATTAGTTGGTCGGCTGATAGAGCTAAGAGGATTACACATTGCATTCATGGTTATTTCAGGGGGCCCCATTAGATCCTCCAGTAGATTGTCACCATTGGCATGATTTAATGCAAAAGGTGAGTCAAGGTGCAAGAGTTTGGCCTCTATTAGCGATAGTCTTTCAATAATTGGAGTAAGTGATGTAGTGAGTATAGCTCCCAATTTATCCCAAAAGACCTTGTCAACTTGAGGTAGATGAGCACCAGCCAAGTCTGAGTGGAGCATGCCTAATGGAGTAGTAGATGACCTTTTTACCAATGGATTAGGTTTATAAGTTTTTGCATTTTTCTTCCTCTGGGGACCCCCACCCTGTTTACTCTTTACTGCGGGTTTAGGCGCTTGGTCCATAGTTTGTGACATAGAGCTACGCGCTGACCTCGTTGAGATGCGTGGTGATGAGTTGCAACCAGATACTTTTTGAGCTGGGACAACAGACAAAGTAGCAGATGGAAGTTCCAATGTTGGAAGAGTATCAGATGAAATAATTGTAGTAAGTGATGTAGTGAGTATATCTCCCAATTTATCCCAAAAGACCTTGTCAACTTGAGGTAGATGAGCACCAGCCAAGTCTGAGTGGAGCATGCCTAATGGAGTAGTAGATGACCTTTTTACCAATGGATTAGGTTTATAAGTTTTTGCATTTTTCTTCCTCTGGGGACCCCCACCCTGTTTACTCTTTACTGCGGGTTTAGGCGCTTGGTCCATAGTTTGTGACATAGAGCTACGCGCTGACCTCGTTGAGATGCGTGGTGATGAGTTGCAACCAGATACTTTTTGAGCTGGGACAACAGACAAAGTAGCAGATGGAAGTTCCAATGTTGGAAGAGTATCAGATGAAATAATTGTAGTAATTGAATCCTGCCGCAGCTGATTAGTGACTCCTCCCAGGGCATGAGTATCAATAACCCCGTCCACAAGCCGCTCCGGTGACCTTGCAGACATCAGCGCACCCAAAGAGGAGAGTTTAGATTGTACAGGATCCAGCGATAAACGCAGCTCAGTCATTGCTATTTCATGGGCCAAAACAGAAGTTGCTCTAATTATAAACTGGTCCAAAGTACCTGCAACAGACCCGCTCGTGAGCGGATTCTTCCCCTTTCCACCTCTGGAAGCCATCATGAAATCTAGACTGCAACATGTACAAGCCCAAATATTTGTGATGCAGCACGGTGGCTCCCGCAGAGCGGGTGGTCGCGAGCTGTTAAATAGGCAAGCAGGCAGGGAAATACGTGTCAGGTGCGGCACCCCTAGCGAGGCCCCTGGGACCTGAAGTCCATATCAACAAAGTTCCCAGGTTTGTGAAGCAGCGAGGCGGCTCCCGCGGAGCAGGAGCCGCGAGCTGTTAAATAGGCAAGCAGCCAGGGAAATACGTGTCACGTTCGGCACCCCCAGCGAGGCTTCTTGGGACCTGAAGTCCAAATCAACAAAATGCCCAAGTTCGTGATGCAGCGAAGCGGCTCCCGTGGATCGGGGGCCGCGAGCTGTTAAATAGGCAAGCAGGCAGGGAAATACGTGTCAGGCGTGGCACCCCCAGCGAGGCTCCTGGGACCTGAAATCCAAATCAAGTGTATGCATTTCTTCCACTGCTTTTTGTCAGCTGACTGCTGATTCGTTATCTTCTCTGTCTGGGACCTGGAAGTACTAAAGTCAGTTAGAATGATGCGCATGCAGTATATAACAAACATGTGACGAAGACAAAGGTACAGCTAACGTAATTTTGACCACTTGTATTAAAAAATAAAATGATTACCCCCAAAAAATATGTTTCCCCGAAAAAAATAAACTGAGATTCTTCCTCAGCTTACGAATGTTAGTCGATCTGCATTTGATCACAAGAAGAAAATAGGATTATCCATGAAAGGAAAGTCATTTAGACTTCGGAAGAATGTAATACTAGTGCATGAGAAACATGGATAAGCGTAGTTAAGGCTGCACTGCTACAAGCATGACTTAACATGGCAAAGGTGAGGAGATGAAAACTGGAATATATATAGTGGCCCGCGATCGATGGATCACCCTGAAAATTTCCATTCTCAAACTAGTGTGAAAGTAGCACCTTTTTGGAAAGTTTCGTGGAGATTCGTCAAATAGGGCCAAAGTTATTAGGGAACACACAAAAAAATGTTCCTTTGGAAAAGCAATCAAAACTAGAACCATCTAGTGGCAACCACCACTATATTATATATACTACAATTCATTTACAAACCAACCCAGAGACTAAGGGCCAGATTTAGATTTCAGCGGACGGGTTACTCCATCACAGCGGTGACAGATATCCCGTCCACTGAAATATAAATCCCACATGATATTATGGGATTTACATTTTGTGGACGGGATATCTTTCACTGTTGTGATGGAGTAACCCGCCCACCGAAAACCAAATCAGGCCCTAAATCAAGGTTCTGATCTGATCTTCAAGGAGGTTTTGGATAAAATCCGTAAATATGAACACTCAATTTTAAATACTGCAATTAAATAATCTATCATTCTCCTGAATCTCCCACAGACACCATTTTTCATACGGGGCACCTATTTTGTATAGCACCTGAACTTCTGAAAAACTACAGCCTCATTTGCTAATATGGATCTATGCTTAACAACAATACTGAAACAATCCCCAAACATGCATAAAAAACTGTTTCCATAGTATAGGTTATCTTTTGCCTTAACGGCTCACCTTACATATATTATTCAAGCTAAGCAATCTGACCTTAAGCAGACTGAACCAGTTCTTTGTTTATTGGTTAATTTAGTGTCTAGACTGATTCCGGACACCCCCGTAGGATATGTCAGCCTATAGACCAGCTAGCTCACAGTGCCAATATAACCCCACAACTCTTACCAAGGAGCGAATAGTTTCTGGCAACCACTGAACATGACAACCCTTGATCCTTCAGTGCATTACTTTCCTCGCAGTCACTCATGCTCACTTATAGGTCCATTAAGCCATCCCATCGGTAATCATGACCGTCTGCCGTAAGGGCAGGGGTCCCACGGAGGTATTAGGATGTGACCGACACTGTGGCGGCCGCATGCTGTATTTTTAGCATTGTGGTGGACGGTGCTTTCAGCACCGCCCTCCACAATGCTAAAAATGCACTTTTTCATTTGCATAAACAAAGCTGCATGCACCGCGCGGTGCCTGCCGCTTTGTTCATGCAAATGCAGGGGGGCACCACAGTTACCCCCCGTGTGCACCCCCCACCTCGCATTCACCCAGGGGGCCCGCAGGGGGCCCCCAGAGTGACGATGCTGTCACAGAAAGGCATCTCCCCCAAGCCCATTGTAATATGGCTGGCGGTGTCTAATAGACACCGCCACCATATTAATCCTTTTCCGCCCTGGACACAAGGCGACCGGGCCGGAAATGCGGCGGACGGTCTTTCCGTCCGGCGAGGTCCCCCCACCATACTAACATGGTGGGGGGAATTAAAATACGGATGTCGGGCGGATTGCCCCCACCAGGCTGGCGGTAGCCACCGCCAGCCTGGCGGGGGCAATCTGCCCGACATCCTAACGGGCCCCTTAGTCTCAGAGAGATACACAGAATAAACATTGGGGATGTTTTCAATAAGCATTTATTGAACCAGCGTCATTCTAGTATAAAACATGTTTATTGCGACAATCATGAGACAGAAGCAAATGTAAAATATTACAAGCACCAACAGAGAAAATAAAAGGTAGAGCTCTACCATGGTGCTAAAACAGTGAATATATGCAGGCATATAAATATGACAGTAACCAAGCGTACTCCTAAGATGCTAACCCTACCTGAGTGTACCTAAGTGTACCTAGCATGTATGTGGGTGTAAAGCCAAGAATCCCCTAGGAAAGAGCCAACCCCATTACCTGATGGGAGCAAATGAAGGACCCCATCTTGGTCTCAAGTTGGACACCCCGCAAGGGATCTCAGACCACTGCGTGCTGGAGCTTCTGCGTGCAGGACCTCAGTGTCAGCGTGGAAGGGACACCTCTCCTTATCTAATGAAGGTGGGGGTCTTTTATACCAAAGAACAAGCCTCTGGGTTCTACCACAATTGATATGTTGTGAGTATGATTATGTAAATGAGCTTAAATCAATAATTGCAATTATGCAAAGTAGGCCTGTCACTCGAGGGTGAATAGCGATTACTTTTGTAAAGAGTATGGTAACCCTGATATGAACGTCATATGCAAATGATTAAGATATGGTACTAAGAATTCTTATGCATAATAAATGAGGGAAGTTCCAGGAACCCAATCTATTTTTTATTCAGCACATAGCTGGGTAAAAGGTCACTGCAGGAACCATTATGTAGTGCAAGGTAGGACGAATGTAGGTAAATGGTTGCAGGACTACTTGGGCTTAGGTTAGGGTACGTAACAGGGGAGTGTTTGAAAAATGAGGCATACTCACTACCAAATAGCTGTAGTTTAAGAAGGAGTTAGGAGGGGTCAAGGGAGGGTAAGGAGAGGGTACACGATGAACAGACATCCACCCACAATAGACAAAAAGAAGACCTTCTGTTATAATAACAAACAAACCTTTCAAATCAATCAGTTTATTAACTGTAATTCGAAACTGGTTGTATACTGTATCATTTGTCATCGTTGTTGGGAACACTATCCGTCCTCTCAAGGAGAGAATGCAGGAACATGTGAGGGCCATCAGAAACAATAATGCCAGATACCCCCTTGCTGCACATTACAATCAGGAACACACTGACAGTGAAATACTCAAAATACAATTCCATGGAATTTATATGATTGTTCCTGACTCTAGGGGAGGAGATAACGTTATTGCACTAAGAAGGTTAGAGGCACGATGGCTTATTAAACTGAGGGCGCTTGATACGGGACTCAATACAGACAGGGAGCTACACGTATTTCTGAAAGACTAATTTTTTCTGTCTTTATATGTTTAGCTAGCTTTTCGATCACCATGCTTCTACTCTGTATAATTAATGCTGTATATGGCCTTGGCATGACACCAGCTTACGAATCTAGATGCCCTTAACATCGCCATAATTTTCGTTATATGCGTCTATTATTCTCTGAATTTTACACAATATTTACAATGACATGTTAGTGACTTTTGTTGGTCTATGTCAACATTACATTTCATTGTTGCTTTTAAAAAGGCATATGATTATACATTATATGCCTTTATATATATATTTTTAACATTTATATATATTATCTTGTTAACATTTTCTGCCTTTTTAATGGACAGAGCTGCGGTATTTTGGACATCTCAACTCTTACTATACGTATTTTCCTTGGGTTTATTATTACCTATGCACTAGAATTTCGTTCTTTGTGACATTTAGGGGCATATTACCAAGCAATAGCGATAATTATCGCTATTGCTTGGTTAGAGACAAAAATTTACCGCTGATCTGCGGCGATATTTACCGTAAATAAACCTTGGTATTACCAAGGTTTATCGCAAATGCGATAAAAATCGCCGCAATGCATGAATAACGCTGAAAAGTCAGTGATATTCATGCATTACCGAGCCAATGCTCTTAGCCATGTTATCCACCTCCCATTGGATAACATGGCTAAGAACTGCTCAGGGCAGGTGTTAGCTTTTGGAGATATTCGCGCTTAGCGCGAATATCTCCAAACGTTGGTAATAGGAGATAGCGATGTTAGCGACTGTTTTCAGTCGCTAACATCTTGGCACGCCCACTTTGCATGTCATTAGTGATAAATATCACTGACATGCAAAGTGGGGCCCAAGATGGTCGCTATCTCCTACTAGCTGTCGCTAACTGGTGTTAGCGACAGCTAGGTAATAGGGAGATCATTTTATCTCCGCTTTCTTGGCTTTTAAAGCCAAAAAAGTGGAGATAAACTCCCTTGATAATATGCCCCTTATTTCCTAAGATCTACACTACAAGCTCTAAAGTCTATTCTGCTTCCAGCCTGTTGTTTTACTTATATTTAGAATTTATTTTCCATTAACAGGTCTCGGCTATTGTCATTTTATTTCTTCCTCTGGTAATGGACATGTGCGTACATTTCTGTCCGTTGTTCGTTTCTGCTTCATGAACATCATCTTAGCAATTGCCTATTACATTATGGCTCCGATTAATTTTGTTTAACACTCTTTCATCTATATCTACTGTCTTGCCGTTTTATATGCTTTCTTTCATACTGCTTATTTGTCCGTTACATATATTGCACTTTGCTTGTACCATTACAATATGGCCTCTGCAGATTGTTAGGGATATACTGCTGCCGTCACATTGCGGCTTCCGGACTGCTGAGGGGCGGGAACCCGCTAGCCCTTTAAATTCGTGCAGATACTTTCTAGCCAAACGATTGACTGATGCCGCTCTTTTCTACTCTACAGGGTTCTCTGCTTTAGGTGAGTGTGGTTGAAGGGGCCCGCTTATATTTTCAACTTTGCTTCTAGCTTAATGGATCTTAGCTACCCCTTATTTTGCATGGGAATCCCTACTAACCCTATTCAGTTTCTTTTGCGTGCATATATTGTCAACGACGTTACTTTTTACGGGGAAGGCGGACTTGGAGATCTTGCTCATTGTCGATACACTTTAGATGTTTGGGACATATTACGAGTGCTTATACTACAGCGAGAATCTTAACGGGGAAGGCAGACTTTGATGTTGTCCATGCCTTTGATGTAGTTATTATGTTTGGGACAGATTACGAGTATTTCTCTAGCTCCGTATTTTATTTTCTTGTTTGTTAAATTACTACATATATATATCTCAGTCTAATGATTTGGGGATATAACGTCTTATTCTACCTTCTCTACTTTGATTTTGTATTGCAGACTTATCATGGTCTATCATTCTAATTACTGACTGAAAGGGGACCCTGTCTCATTATGCGTCGTAACATATTTTGTAAGTTTATCCTTCTTGACTATATATCTGGGTTCCCCCGTATGTGGCATATATAGTTCTTTCTTATATATTCATTTCGTTTGTCCTTATTTTTCAGAGGGGGTGTGACACTTACAGGGTCCCTCATTGGATAAGGGTGTCCACATTTCTTTCTTGGCTTACTTAATCATGGTGAGTACTATAGTTTAGTCTCTTTTTTCCCCATTTGGGTCGGTTTTTGTTATAGGCAGCCCTTTGCTTCGGACGGGCTCGGGGTGACTTAATTTCTATAGCATCTCCTCAATGCCCTTTTCCCTTTTTTTACCGGTTACATATTTATTTGTCATCCTATTGTTACACTGATTAGTGATTGTTATTTCATTCTTAGGCATACTCTATGTCAGACGCAGACCTGTCCATAATATAATGTGTTTATGCACCTTCTTTTAGGGCCCATTACGAACATCCTACATTGTTTTGAAACTTGCTGATTGGAGCAATTCTGAAATCCACACCTTCCACCCCCTGATTATTTATATAAGGTGAGCCAGAGGGGACATCACCGTTCAGGCCTGTTCATCAATGATATAGATCTCTAGTTCCTTCCTTTATGAATACAGGTTCTAGTCCTCCCTCAACTTCTAGTAGAGTGTTTTTTAATATTCTGTTTCTTCAATAATATTGGGAGATATTTGTATGTCATTAGTTATTCTCTCTATCTTAGAACCACAGGTTGTAGCCTGGCTGTCGTCTATTCAACAGTCCGGAAGGTGTTACCATCTTTGGAGGATTTGTCATTTCGTTTTCCACCCAAGGACGTTTCTATACTATTCTAGGTAGGTTATTTCTACCGTATGTGTGGTTCTCTTCATTTTTTCGGCTATTATCAATTCTAGGAGACATAGGGACTAATCAAGATCTGTCCATGACCTAGGTGTTCAACTATTTAAAATAATCATTACAACTTCATGTATATTGTGATTCTTTTCACGTTGCATACATTATTCTTATGCTTTGGGCTCCTTTGTTTCAACTGAAATGTTATTCTCTATTCATGTAAGTTTTTTGCTCCCAAAAGTTTTTCATTTCATATTTTCTATTGTCATTTTTTTAATTGTAATATTCACCTTGTATTATTGCTTGTACTTTTTTTGTAATTTACTATAGTGGCTTTCCTCTAGCTGTACTTATTTATACATGTCAGAATTTTAATACAATATATATTTATTATATCATTTGTTTGTCACTTCCAGCCTTGAAAAAGTCTCAGTAAGAGACGAAACACGTGTCGGCGGTGTGAGCTGGGAAGTTTTTGTACATTTGAACTCTTAATAAAGAATTAAAAGAACATTTTGCCTGGATCCCTGAATTTGGTGTTTTTTGACACAGGACTTCGATTTGTATCTATAAATAGTCAATACCTAAAGACTATCTTTCTCCAAACGAGAATTCTAGGTTACCCTAGATTACACTTGATTGATACTCTATAGAGTGCTTTAGTAGCCTGTTCCTTTACTGTTTGGATCCACCCACAATAGAGTTAGCTTGTTGCTATTCACAAACTGCATTTCTAAAGTTACAACAGTCAAAGAGGACCCAAGACACTAGTAAATGTCCTTCAGTTTTGAGGTAGAGCAAGTCGAGCACCGCACACGGCCATCCACTGCACTGCAACACTCTCCGATAGAAATCAATGGAGTTGGGCACCTAAAATAAAACCCCATAAGAAATAATGTCCATTTAATTAAATCATTTGAACTATTTAAAAATGTGAACAGATTTACTTTAGTGGTAAAAAGTATCTGAAAATAAAACATACATTTTGTTTAATTTTAAAATCAATTCACAAATACGTTCACTTATAATAATTATTAACCGCTGAAATGCGGTGCGAATTCCGCCACGGTGCATCGGTTTGAACGAGTGGAGGGGGGCCGCGACGGCCAACGGACATGCGCAGTACTACTGAGGTAGTGTTCGCGACGGTCGTTGGCTGACGCGCACATCGAAGGGGTTAATACATAATTAATAAATTGCTCTACTTTAGATCAGAAATTGTTCAATTTAAAATTCAGAAACATATTTGTATTTAATTTAATGTATTTAAATTAATTAAATATTCAATTCAAAATGTTGTTAATAGTGATGCAGCATTTTCATTATGTTGTATCCCATTACGAATGAATGAATGAAATAAAATTTATAAACGCGCTACTATGCCCAGTGGGCGTCAAGGCGCCTAACTCAAAATTAGCTGCGGGCAGACAGAGACAAGAGCTCACTGATAAGCTTTAGTAAAACACCAAGTTTTCAGAACTTTCTTAAAAAGATCAAGTGAGGGCTGTTGTTTGATCTCCAGAGGAAGAGTATTCCAGAGTTGAGGTGCAAGAATGGAGAAAGCCTTGCTTCCCCATCGTGCCGTCCTAGCTCGAGGGACTACCAATTGATTAAGCTCTGACGAGCGAAGGCATCTGAGTGGGACATACCTAGAGAGCAAAGAGCCTAGGGCATCAGTCGGGCCTGCCTTCAAGGCATTATATGTCAAGCAGAGAAGTTTAAAAGAGACTCTGAATGGGATAGGCAGCCAATGGAGATTCTTCCTTGCCAAGGTCGCAGAGGACATCCACGGCAGGGCCAGAACGAAGCGCGCTGCGGCATTTTGCACCACCTGCAGGCGTTGGAGAATAAATATATAAATATATAATAAATATATAACATTAATTAAAATTAATATTTAACATAAAAATATTTCTACCGCCGGTAAAGTGTATGGTATATTTAAACAGTTTATAAAACATTAACAAAAACTGTAAAACTATGTTTACATTGAATAATAATGCAAATTATTTTTATATATTTATTTTCAGTGGAGTACAAATGCAAAGCAATTCTACTGCCCTAATACTTTAATTTTACCAGAAATAAAATATAATTTACCAGGCTTTATTTACAAGAACCCTACCTGAACTGAAATGTTTGTCTATACCTATTATGTATTAAAAATTACAAAATGTTATGGATATAATTAATTGAAATTAATTTAATTGTTTGACAGTTATATTTATTTTACATTGAAAAGTTAATTAACATATTTTATTATTAAATACTATTTATTCTCAAGAATGTATCATTTTTGACATTCAGTTACATTTTATATATATTTTTTAAAAGTAGAAGTACATTATTTTCACTTACTATTTGTTCCCATGAGGTTCTAGTTTAAGTCCATGTCACCATTAATTTCTTTGTTAATATTAGTGCTTAGTCATGTGTGGTGCTGGACAAACTTCTTTCTGCTCCTTCTTGGCAGCATTAACTTTCACTTGTAAATGTGGTTCCACCCTCTGTTTCAGGAGGTGGAGAGATGTAAGTCTACTTTTACATCTTACACTTTTAAATAGTGAATAGTGAAAAAGAGTAAAGTTACTTAACAGTGTAGGAGACAACTTACAGGTGCATATTACTAACTAATGTAAGTTATCTTTGTGACTAGCCCTCTTGTTTTCAGAGGAAATCCCTGTCTCATCTTAAGTCTACATCAATTGAACCGCAAGACATGGGATGCACTGTACTAGTCTGAAAAAATGGCATATTCACTTCTAAAACAAGCCTCTAAGATGCCACCTTAAAAACAGGAACCTTCCCAGATGACTGGAAGCGTGTAGACGTCAGACCTCTGCTCAAGAAGCCCACAGCTGACCCCACCGACCTCAAGAACTATTGGCCCATCTCGCTCCTCCCCTTCGCAGCCAAAGTTGCAGAGAAAATAGTCAACAGGAAACTGACACGATTCATTGAAGAGAACGCCGTCCTCGCCTTGTCCCAATCTGAATTACGAAGCAACCACAGCACAGAGACCATCCTACTCGCTGCCACAGACGACATCCACACCCTTCTGGACCATTGGTCACTCCGCAGCACTCATCCCACTCGACCTATCAGCGGCCTTTGACACTGTCTCTCGCTGCATACAAGTCACCAGACTACACGACTCAGGCATACAAGGAACAGCCCTGGACTGGATCCGAGCATTCCTCACCGGAAGAAGCCAAAGGATCAGACTCCAACCCTTCCTCTCCGATCCCATGAAAATCGCCTGCGGAACCCCACAGGGTTCATCCATGAGCCCCACCCTCTTCAACATCTACATGGCCCCCCTCGCAGCCATCATCTGACAACAAGGCCTCAACATCGATGATAACCTGCTCATCCTCTCCCTCATCAAAGATCCCACCACTGCCAAACTCAACTTCCAGAAAGCAATGCAAGATGTCACAGTCTCGATGAACAACAGCTGCCTGAAGCTAAACACCGCAAAGACAGAAGTCCTTGTCCTCTGTACCACCCCTTCTACATGGGAAAGCACCTGGGGACCAACCGCCCTTGGAAACCCACCTACCCCCTCAGACCACGCCAAGAACCTCGGCATCGTACTCCACTCATCAGTCACCATGAACCGACAGGTCAATGCGGTCACCTCCAGCTGCTTCAACACCCTCCGCATCCTCCGCAAGACCTTCAAATTTATCCCCCTGAGTCAAGGAAGACAGTCACCCAGGCACTCATCACCAGCAGACTGAAATATGGAAATGCACTGTAAGCCGGCATCAACAAGTCCCTACTCCGCAAACTGCAGACAATAAAGAACACGCCTGACAGATTTGTCCTCTGCTTCCCCCGACACGAACACATCAGTCAACACCTATGAGGTCTCCACTTGTTCCCCATGGAGAAAAGAGTCACTTTCGAAATCCTTGCTCACGCCTACAAATGCTTACCCAACGACGGACCCAAATACCTCAATGATAGAATCAACTTCCATGTACCTAAAAGAAACCTCCGATCTTCCAACCTCACACTGGCCAAAACCCAGCGCATCGACACAGGCAGAGCAGGCGGAAGATCCTTCACTCACATTGCAGCCAGAACATGGAATGAGCTACCGGCAGACATCAGATGCGCCCCTACAGTGACACCTTCAGGAAGACCCTCAAGTACAGGCTCTTCAGCTATACAGATCTGCGGACCCCCCCTCTCCCCACTTCCTCAGCCCCTTGAAAACCTCACATGTGAGTAGCACGCTTACAATTCTCTGATTGATTGATTGACTGACTGTTAAAAGTCTATTACAGTATATTTCTTCATAGAACTTACATTGATAGCAAAATGGCTTCCTCCGGCTCTTGATGTCCTGTCACTTATTCTAAATATAACAGTGTTTTGTGCCACAACTGATAAGCATCATTAGGCCTTTTACTTAATAATAAAAGAATGTTTGGAATATTTGTCATTCAAATGTCAGACTACTGCTTGACAGAGTCCATTTATCCCAAAATAAACTTATATTATGTATGTGGATGTTGAAGCAAGCACCCTCCAATTCACAGTAAACAATTTTCATCAGGTTGGGTAATTTTTCTTTTCTCCAGCAGATGATAATTAATCCAGTACAAGTATGAGTTGAACTGACACTTCTAACACATCGAAAGCCTACACCCAATAAATACACCCTTAACCACCATCACAACCTCCCCCTCGTTTGTGTTAAACATTCTGTCTGACTTGAAATTTCTGTTGTGTTAAAACAACATGTGCGAACCCTGCTCTTTCTCAGTGATACCATGTTCTCCCATCCTCTTCAACCAACTATTCTATGATCCTTTCGAATAGCCTAAAAAGTAGGACAATGTCCACACATAAAATGGGACATGCCTCTCTAATCTTTTTTTGACCCTTCTGATTATCTCTTTAGCTGTTTGCAGCTCTGTTCATGTCTTTGCACCATAAATACGGCTGGTAAGAGATGACATAAAAGTTGAAGAAAAAAAAAAGCCTTTAGTGACGTCTCAGCCACCATGCTTTCCAAGTAATGCTCATTCATAACAAAGGATACACAATCAATATAGTGTTTGTACATTAAAAAAATCTATACTGTCTTCTAAACACTCAAATATAATTGGGAAGAGTACTCAGTAAATCTCCACATTTGTACCGTTTCTCTGCTTCTTCGAAAGCAACAAATCATAAGCAAGTTCCTTTAAGACATCAAAAAACAGGGAGGATGTAAATGGTTAAATCAATTCAACCTACTAATAATTACTCTAAATTATATAGTTTGATTCATTTTTAGCTCATCTTTGTCATTACAGACATGAACTTATCAAATTTAAATGATCTTTGCACGACCACTAAAGCTGCAATTCAGCCTGAAGTGCGAGGTCACATCCCCCTCTCTGGTTAGCCACAATGGACTTGTAGTCACCACCTGTAATGGAAAAAAAAATAAGATTATGACAAAGAATGTTACCTAGAGAAACTATTAGTTGCATAGGTTTAGTGACTTCCTTATTAGTTTTTGTTATCATACACAACATACTCACCAAACCCTCTGCAAAAAAATACATATGAATAACATGAAAGTAATCTCCATGAAGCTGAAGAATGACCTGACCCAAGTCCATAATAGACATTCTTTTTACCATAAAATGTAACTTTGCCAAAGTAGCAGTTCAACCGGTGGAAGAACCCAAACCCCCAAAAAACACTTGCTGGAACAATTTAAAAAATGTATGGCTTTTTAAAATGCTGATCTTCAAACTCCGAATTCAACAATCACCCGCAAAATACTAAAAACATTTCAATACTATGGGCCTAATTGAGAGTTTTGGTGGACGGTATACTCCGTCACAAACGAGGCAGTCGTCCTGTCTGCTGTATTATGCTTGCATTGTAGCATATGGCACTTGTAATATGGTGGACCGGTCATCCATCACGTTTTGACAAAGTATCCCATTCCCCAAACTCTAAATAAGGCCTTTTGTTTTCCTCAAGGACTGCATTGACTCCATTCCCCAGCATTCAGCTGCCCTCAATTAACTATTGTAAGCTCTGAAATTGTCAATATTAAATCTCCAGCATCTGAACTGTCATCTCAAGCTTAGTGACAGATTGTTCTCTCTGATACCCTAATGCGCCAAATGCCCACATAATATACTTTTCACAATTTGCATTACTTCTGCCTTAACATCATCTGCAATTCTGTCCAACCGTAATCCTTCTTGAACAAACCATTTCCAGACAGTATCCTGTAGAAGACACTCAAATAGCCATCCCAATTCTTAACAGTAAAGATTTACTAAAACAAAGCCTCCTCCAATTATCTTTTAAATGTGGACACATTATAAAGCCTCCTCAAAAACTGAAATCCTGTCACGTGTACCAAGATATTCGTTATTGGCAAAATCACTAAAGCAGCAGCATCTCAATTTAGAGCCACACTGCTGTCAATAACCTATCTGGCCGCTAAAAACCCTATACTCCACTAACGATGGAGTAGTGAGGTGAAAAACTTGGTGGTGGTTCATGATGCTTTTCTGATAATATACAATAGTATATTTTGCATGCATCAAGTTCATGCCTCAAAGCTGGCAGGATTAAGATAGGTAATAGAAACGGATCCTCAAATAGAAGAAACCAAAGAGCACCAGCAAAACCGAGTGAAGTCTGCCTTTAACACAGCAATCTATTAATAGGCAATCCTGGGGGCAATGGACTGTAGGCTATTGAAGATTGAACCTTTGAAGATGGGTGGTACCACAGAGACTTGCACCAAAAACAGTAGTGGCTCCTGGAGGGTGTGCTGTGGGGCGGTGAGGTGTGGCGGGGGAGGGGCAGGGTGTGGAATAGTAAACTACAGCAAACGGCCGAACCGAGATAAGTACATAAATAAATAAATAAAACAAATTGCATTATTAATGCTGCAACGCCAAATGGTGATGCAGCGTGTGCAATGTAATTTGTTTCATTTATTTATGTGCTTACCTCAGTTCGGCCGTGTGCCGTAATTTACTATCCCCCCACCCATCCCTCCCCCGCCCTGCCCCACCGCCCCCAGCACTCCCTCTAGGAGCCGCTACTGACCAAAAACAGTTCTAGGTTGATAGCGGAAGGAGTATAGAATAGATTAGAGCTCCCAGTGCGAAAGAGACACTGAGACCATTTGAACCGTGGAACATAAGACTTCATTGTCTGATAACAGCAATTGGTGGAGTCATGATCATGATAAACATGCCACATATATTGTTTACCCATCAGAGGTTTCCTTGAGTAGTTTCTTACCAAATTCCTGCGTCAGACTCCTCCCTGCTTCACCTCATTTCAGGAGTTACCATTTTCACTCTCTCAGGTTCATCTCCACTTCTGCATCTAGGGTTCATTTTCTACATGGTTTTAGGAAGACAGGGAGTTTTAGGAAGACAGAGACCAGTTACCATAGCCTTCATCATGACTGGTTAACCATTTTGCGTAACTTTCTGTTTAATTTACATTTACTTTTGTGATATGTAGATTTTGGGGTGCAGAACAACATTGACTGCATACTTCAGCAATTTACTGGGTTCCAAGACAAGGGGAGCATCCGAATCCAGCTTGTTTTTCTCTCTTCTCCTAGTTCTATAAAAAAACAGCTCATAGGACTTTAGTCTTTATAGGCCTTTAGTTGGTCTGAAGGTGAGAAAATAGAATTAATGTTGGACTCGAGTTGCGATTCCATTTCCAGGTCGATCCACAGGCAAGTAGCCTTTAAGGAAGTTGACCACGGGATTCTTTTCCATCCTCAAAATGTTCTTCAAGTTTGGAGAAGCACTTTGTCCAAATATAATTATACAGAACCATTCTCCTCCCCATTGTTCTGAATTCTGTGGAGATCTGTCACTTATGTGTTTTAACTTGGGACTTGGTGGCATATCGCAGCATCGCAATACACCATTATGCAGATACCACCTAACAATGCATGAAGGTCTCATCTGGAATTTACCTCAGGGTCAGAAATGGGCCTACTCCAACCCAAATAGTGGATGTCCTGGTCTGACCTTAAATGGAACCACTTGAGAACAGAATTCCTCTTACTCCAACTTGGAGAACCACAACTTGCCATTTTAAAAATTGTCCCATACAAATCATCTGCTTATGTGTTCCTCTGGCTAATGCCCCACTCTTGCCTCATCCTTTGGATCTTACCTTGATCATATCTCTGCTTTCAACAGCACATCTTTAGCAAGAACATTGTAAACACACCTTCTAAGGAAAGGTAGATATATAATTTCCCCGTCAAACTTGAGACCACAGTGCAAGCACTATTTTCCTTAGCTGATCACAGTAGTGCCGATGCTACTTTGTCTATACATCAACACCCATACACCACTCAAGCTCAGCATCCTATTTCTGTGCAGGCTTCTGCCTCACCTCGTCTGTGAAGTGTAGAAATCTAATCACACCACCCATTCTTTGAATATCTTTACTTACACCACTAGCTTCACAATTTCAACGTAAGCTTTGTTGCACTCTGCATTATCAGAAAAAATTAAAATTCCCTTGAACAGAATTATACAGTGTTTGGTAAGAGCAATTAAAACCTAAATTACAGAAAATCATAAATGTCTTGACACACTAAAAGAAAGGGGTAATCACAATTTATTATGTATACATACAATAAAAATACATTAAAATACAGGAGATTCTTGAACTGAACGCATATGAGGAATTAAATAAAAACAAATCAATACAGCACATGAAATACATTACATTCAATTATGACCCGCATAATTGGTGAAAAGAAGACAGAAACAGTAAGACATAAAAATTGTACAATACTCCTGGTATATTCGGACTCCTAGTTTGTCACATCGATGTCGTATATATAGATAATCAGTATATCTACAACGATGAGGGAGTCTTGAATTACACACCAGGCTGTGTGACTGTTTTAAGTTTGTTGATGGGAGAGACTAATTAGCGGTGAGATCTGTGCACATTAAGCATTTCTTGGTGGTAAACGGCTATTATACGGGAGATTAGGATGTCTCACAATATACCCGGGAGCGCTACATTTAATTATCCAATTTACAGGATTTCACAGTTCCTAATACAAAATGTAGCAAGGTGACACCCGGATATTTGTAAAACATTCAGCTTACTCAAAGAGCGGTAAGAGTCCGCTTCATGGGCGTCCGTGTTTCAAAGGCGATGCTCGCGTAATCTAAGGAATTAAGGTAAAACACGAGCGGAGGATGCGGTGAGTGACGGAATGTCAACTCGTTTGCCTATACAAAAATCCAGGGAGATCGTGTATGATCTGACTTAATTGCGGCTTCTGTTCCTCAAACTGGTAACTGGCCTTAGAAACTGTGTTCCAAGCCTCATTCTGATACCACGATGTGTCGATTGTCCAATCGGCACACATGAGTCGCTGGACCACGCCCATTCCAGGAAGCGGAACGCCTAACTATCTGATTGCTCCCTCACTCTGGGTTAGGGAATCCCACGGGGTGTACTGTCTATGGAACCAAGTAGGTTACCAGTTTGTGCACAGATCTCACCTCTAATTAGTCTCTCCCATCAACAAACTTAAAACAGTCACACGGCCTGGTGGAAGTAGCACCAGTACCAGAGCCAGACACCAATCACAATGGCTGGGTACGGTCGAAACATGGTAGTCACTAATATGGTTAATAAACCATTTTGTCTACCTACTAGAATGAAGGGCAACCCGCTCTTTTCACATATTTATTTTTCGATATGTTACATGTACAACAAATATTTGCTTGTGTATTGTGATCCCAACCCCCCTTTTTCCTGATATCTTTCTTCACAGGTTTTTCATCCAGAGTGGGGAGAAGACTACATTTTGAAAAGGGACACAATTTTGTGTTTCCGATTTATCACTGATCTAGGGCAGGGCGCGCCTTAGCGTGTGGTACCACCCAGGTCTTTCTCTCTCTTTTTCTAATTGGTCCTGACGAAAACCCACAATCGCAAGAGGTTGAAACATGTAGACCTATGACCTTAATTTTAAATCACATAGCACACGTCGCTATTTTATTAACACTACACGTCTTGAACACCGGCGTCTACTTAATTAGACATAGGTGTCACAGTTCTTTTATTAGGGTGCCCAGTCGCTCAGGAATAAAATCTTGAAGTGAGTAGATCTGGCCTCTTTTTAAATCACTTTCACCCCTTTTTATCACTGCACATATAAAAGAGAAAAAATACCCGCTCCACTGTAGTCAGGTGTCGTAGCACACCCTGTTGGCATTCGGCCACGGGGTGGGACCCCACAGATGAAGCATGTCACCAACTAGGTTGGTGAGTGAGGGGTCTTCAAAAAGGACATGCTATGTCCTACGTAAAGGTTGGGCACAAGTGATTGATTAAGCCTTAAGCTTTTGGCACAGAGACTTTCTCTGTTTTGCCTTTAGGGGGTCTCCTCCTTTTGTTTTGTTACATTCAAAACATAATCAAAAACAAAATTTATTGTAACAGCCTCCTACATCTGGTCTGGACACTCTTGTACCAATTAGGGTTTACAAGAAAAATGCCTCTCCTCCATTTCATGATGGAGACACCTCTGGATGGTTAAGGAATTGGAAAAAGAAAAACAAAATTCTGTTTAAACCGAATTGTTCTATGTGTAATTTCCTACTATTGGCTATAAGTCAAAGTACATATAAACCAACAGTAGGTCAATGTATAAAGCACTTGATAACCTAAATTTGAGACAATCTCCTAATTTTAATCCCTACTCTATTTTACAATGTTATGGTTTGTAATGATAAAATCTACACTCCATGTCTTGAAGGAAAACTGATTGATTAATACACAGGAATTGTCATATATGGACCAATTGGGGCTTTATAGAGTAAAGTCCTATATTATTGGTAATGGGCAAATAGCCATGTGAGTCTACTGTGGGTCGAAATGGAGGGCATTCTAATCGTTCACAATGTTACAGCCTTTCTAACATGAAACCCTATTGGTGTCCTAAGGTCTATTGTTTAAAGTGCTGTCTATATAATGCAGGTAACATATGTTACCCAGATGTTTAAAAATAAGGGAGGAATGTTCCCCAGAATGTGTTTCCTAATTTGTTGAAGGAAAACACAATGCACTCGATTGAAGCATCTAGCCTATGGTACAACAAATAGAGAACAAAAGTAAGAAACTAAACTGAGAGTGTGATTAAAACATCTATCCACTATTCTGATGTAAGCTTAAAAAATTAGGATGTACCTTATGATGTAGGTACGTGGTATGTTCTATGGCTCCCCTTGAAATGAGTGGCAGGGCCACACCTTATCCGAGATAATTAAAGTCTTCTCTTTATTTTGAATGGAGCCTGAAGGAACAAGAAAAGCAATATAGAACTCAATGAATTGCTGTAATAGTATGGAAAAGCAAATGGTCTCTACTAGCAAAGGAGGGGGTGCAAACAGGCATACCTGTATAGGGTTTGTTGGCGAGTAATAAGCACTACCGAGACACATTATAATATCTGCTCCTTGTCAAAAACCAGCGAAGGCACAGCCCAATTGAGTCTGCCAGTCTCTGTTGTGAAAATAAATCGCTGTAAAGACTGAGAGGAAATATAGAAAATATCAGGACACGAGGTTCGTGCAGGGAACGAAAGGATAGGTCTACGATAAATACGAGGCAAACGTTATGCCAGAAAGGGCTTACCTATAGTATAAAATCTTGGCGCCGAAACATCTCCATCTTCGTGGCGTTTTTCTTGGGCCTCTGTGTAACTATTCCCGGTTTAAATATCCAAATGTCGGGTTAGGATTGGTTGAGCTGGCAACCTATCGAGGTTCTGTGTCTCATAGCTAGATGATTAACATAAAGAGTAGCGTCTCCTATTGGTTGAGACGCGGAGATAGTGAGAGTCACCCGTGAAGCTGTTAAGCTTCCTTTGTGGTCCGCTACCGGAAATTCTAGTTAGTGAGGGTTAGAATGAAGAAACGTGCAAGTTTCAACTAATACGAAATGGAATGGAAAACCCTGGCTGTGTGGTTCACGTAATGAGAGACGTCAAGCTCTCCTCTTGATAGATTACACCGCAAGGGTAAAGGAAATTTACTGCGCGAGGTTGATCTATATACCTTGCGGTCCGCTCCTGGATATTTAAGCGTAATGGAACCGATACTTTAAAAGCTCGAGCTGAGCTGCGTAAAACGGAGTCCTCCAAAATTACAACCGAAAAATATCCAGCAGTGCAATGTAAATTGAAATGATGGGTATTGCCTTTTATTGTGAAGAAGACATCCGAAGGATGGAAAATATGAGCGATGATATGCTATATAGTGATACACTTAAATAGAGAAGAGAACATAGTGCAGATGTTGATAAAGTTTCTGCGAACTGGAATACTGTGTCACATGTTACATATCCCTAACTATTAGTGGGACACAGTACAACCTCCAACTGTTATTTCGAAATGGAGGGAAAACTGGTAGTGAAAAAAGCCAGTCTGATACCATAAATGGATGGATACATTCACGAGAAAAGCCAGTCTGTCAGCATAAATGGATGGATATATTAAAAAGAACAATATGCTATATTGATCGTTTTTACTGGCTCTGTTATATGCACCTGGCCCAGTCATCCCTTGTGTTTAATCCTTTGTAAATTGTATTCAAATAGCAGAAATACCATTGTTCACGTGTTTTTCTCATTTTCTCAATGTCGCCTCCTCGTCTGGTGGTTCTAATTTTTTCTAGAATAAACCATCTCAAGTCGTCGCATGAGTGGTTAAGCTCTCTAAAATGGTTGGTGAGGGGTGCATTACATTTGTTGGTGCGGATAGCCGATTTATGTTTCAAAACGCGCAAACGTAATTCTCTGCTTGTCTCCCCTTCATAGCCCAAATTGCATGGGCACAAGAGTAGGTAGACGCCATTTTGACTGCGACAATTATTAAACGTGTTGGGGATTAATTTCTTGCCATTGTATTCAAGAGTGTTGTTAACTATAAAATGGGGGCAGATGGAACAGTTTCCACATTTAAAATTGCTTACTGCTTTGGTTCCTGTCAATGTTAACTGAGTCTCTTTTTGGGGTTTATACGTATCGTCCAGATAGTTCCTCAATGTTTTATTTCTCCGGAAGGAGAAGAGGGGTTTATAGAGATCTTTACCTGAGTCAAAATTCAGGATCTTCCAGTTTCTGTTAACTATATTTTTGATCTGGTTGCTGACATGTGAGTATTGGGTCACAAAGGTTATTCTGTCTATCTTGGTATCAGGACGAGTTTTGTTTTGATCTAATAAATTGTCTCTATTATAAAACTGTGCACGTTTTAAAGAATTTTTGATCAATTTGTTGGGATAACCCCTTTCTTTCAGCTTTCTCTTGGTTGTTTCTGAATGTTTATAAAAGTCCTCCAGATTAGAGCAGTTTCTCCTCAATCTGAGGAACTCACCGAAAGGCACATTGTCCTTTTGTGCTTTTGGGTGATTGCTAGAGTAGTGTAGAAGTGAGTTTTTATCTGTTGGCTTAGTAAAAAGCTCTACCTTAAGGCTACCTTCTTCCTCTTTGATGATAATGTCTAAAAACTCTACCCTAGAGTTGCTATGGTGTCCGGTAAATTTTAAATTCTGGTCACCCTAATTCAGCCATTCTAGGAAGCTGATCAATTCCTCGCTGGCAGCGCTCCAGACGAAAATAATATCATCTATGTAGCGGTACCAGCAGGAAATGTTCTAACAAAATGGGGCAGCTTCATTGAAAATGTGCTTCAACTCACAGTCACCCACTTATAAGCAGGCCCGCTGGGGGCACATGTGGCCCCCATACTGGTCCTCTTGATCTGGAGGTAGAGTTCATCTTTAAAGAGAAAGGAATTTCTCTTAAGGACCAGGAAGATGCATGACATAATAAAGTCAGCATTGCCGCCTCTTAAGTCCTCTGTTTCCAGAATTGAAGCAACGACCTCCCATGGTGTCATTTTGTGGAATATTCGTGTAGAGGGCTTCAATATCTAGGGTGACCAGAAACTGGGTCACCCTATTGAACCTCCTACCTTAATACAGAAATAGCATGCGAGGTGTCCTTGAGATAGGACCTTTGTCACTTCACAATGGGCTGTAGAAAAAAGTCCACATAGCGGCTAAGTGGTTCTAAAATAACACCAATCCCACTAATAATAGGCCTCATTGGTGGATCAGTCAGGTTTTAGGAAGTCCATATATAGCTGGGGTGACTCGGTGTTGGTTGAAGAGAAATTTGTATTCGTTTTCACTGATCGAACCATTCTCTCGACCTACGCTTAGGAGACTTGCCACTTCACCTTTCAATTTGCTTAGTTCTGTGAATTTACTTTTGGTATAGTGTTCTTTTACAATTAAAAGATATCTAAGTTTGTTGTCATATTTTTCAGTATCGAAAACGACAACTCCCCCGCCCTTGTCTGCGGGTTTTATAGTTAATTCCTCACAGTTCTGCAGACTATTCTATTTCCTTAATTCGTTTTATCCTTAGTTTGCCACCTTTTAAGCTGTGTTATGTTGTTACCTTGTCAGGCGCCAGGACGCTCCTTTGCTGGAGCAGCTGTGCGCGTAATAAATGCTCATAACATAACATAACATAACTAGTGAGGGCAGTATGTTGCTCTTTTGACAGGTTGCTGTTTCGGCCTGTGTTGTTACGAGCAGTGAATACATTTTTAACTTCAATCTCTACTACTTTCTCAAATATTTCCACATTCTTATCCACTTGTTGGATGTTGGGGCAAAAGGTTGATTTGGGTTTTAGTCCCGTGGTACTGGGGGGAGGGTCATAGCTGCGATTTTCAAAGAACCTGTTTAACCTAATCTTCCTGAAGAACTTTTTGAGGTCACTTTCTATGTTAAAGAGGGATTGACTGTTTGTGGGTGCGAAGCTAAAGCCCTTTTTAAGTACCTCTTGTTCAATACTACTAAGTACCTTACTAGAGAGGTTCACAATAGGGAATTCAACTACCTCCAGTATTGTTTGGTCCGGGTCGTGATGTATTCCCGGGAGCTGTTTTGAGGATGATGGTTTCGTGGTGTTTCTTGGTGATTGTACCCTCTGAAATTTCTCTGCCCTCGATTCAGGCGCCTTTCTAAAAAAGGTTCTCTTTCAAAGTTGGGGCCACTCCTATTCTCTTGTGGTCTCTCTGTTTCTTCCTCGCTGCTTGAACCAGAAGTCTCAGAAAACGTAATATGTTTGTTATTATTCCTTGAGTACACTGGTCTTTGATAATTGGGTCGTTCCCAGCGTGGTTCATTTTTATTGGTAAAATAGTCTTTCTGTGTATATGGGTACACTCCCTCCTCTGTATATTTTTTAATGTCCTTCTTAAGTTTTTGGAGTTTCTTGTTAGTAAGGTATTCTCTATATCCCTCAACATCTAAATTAATCTCTTCAAGTTTCTTTTTAGCATCTTCTAGCGCAGGGCATTCTTTTAATGCTGCTTCAAGTTTTCTATTTCTTGTTTTTCCAATTCAATAATTTCCTGAGCTGTTTCAATGATTAATATAAGCCAATCTCGGCTACAGCGGTTGGCAATCAATGTCCAAGTTTCTATGAATTTAGGGTGTTCAATGAATAAGCCAGGCTCATTTTGTGCTTGTAGCCCTATCGGGATAACTCCTTCTTTTAGATAATTAATAAGGAATTCCGCATGAAGTTCAGTTCTAAGCAACTTCTTTTTTAAGTTCAAGATTTTGACTAGCTGTTCATGGCTAGTATTATTAAGCCCTTTGGAGCCACTTATTTTGGGATTTAAATTCATGAGTCTATTGTATTGATCTTCTGAAAACCCAAATGTTTTTAATTTATCCATAGTTAACAAATACATGCGTAATACGCATACACAAATGCTCTAGAAATAGAGTCTTGGGAGAAAGAACTCCTCTCCAACCCGTAGGTTGTGCAGCAGTAAGGACACCAATAGGGTCTCATGTTAGAAAGGCTGTAACATTGTGAAACCTCGATTAGAATACCCTCCATTTCGACCCACAGTAGACTCACATGGCTATTTGCCCATTACCAATAATATAGGACTTTACTCTATAAAGCCCCAATTGGTCCATATATGACAATTTCTGTGTATTAATCAATCCATCAGTTTTCCTTCAGGACATGGAGTGTAGATTTTATCATTACAAACCATAACATGGTAAAATAGATTAGGGATTAAAATTAAGAGATTGTCTCAAACTTAGGTTATCAAGTGCTTTATACATTGACCTACTGTTGGTTTAAATGTATTTTGACTTATAGCCAATAGTAGGAAATTACACATAGACCAATTCGGTTTAAACAGAAAAAAAAATCTTTTTCCAATTCCTTAACCATCCAGTAGTGTCTACATAATGAAATGGAGGAGAGGCATTTTTCTTGTAAACCCTAAGTGGTACAAGAGTGTCCAGACCAGATGTAGGAGGGTGTTACAATACATTTTGTTGTTGATTATGTTTTGAATGTGACATATGAAATAGTTTTTGTCATTCTCTCCTAATATGTTGTATATTTATTTTAGGGAAATCATATGACCCCCTGTTTCGACAGATATTGTGTTAGTCTTAAAAAAGGTGGTAAAAATCAAGAAACTCCACCGAAACACGTCAACTCTTTCTAAAGTTGTATAATTCAAGACTCCCTCATCGTTGTAGATATACTGATGATCTATATATACAACATCGATGTGACAAACTAGGAGTCCGAATATACCAGGAGTATTGTACAATTTTTATGTCTTACTGTTTCTGTCTTCTTTTCACCAATTATGCGGGTCATAATTTAATGTAATGTATTTCATGTGCTGTATTGATTTGTTTTTATTTAATTCCTCATATGCGTTCAGTTCAAGAATCTACTGTATTTTAATGTATTTTTATTGTATGTATACATAATAAATTGTGATTCCCCCTTTCTTTTAGTGTGCAAGATATTTATGATTTTCTGTAATTTAGGTTTTAATTGCTCTTACCAAACACTGTATAATTCTGTTCAAGGGAATTTTACTTTTTTATGGTTGTTTAACCCTACTTCCCTTGATTAGTTTAAGGGGCACCTCTCTTTATTTTTTGCATTCTGCATTATCTACAAAGCATTGCATCTCAATCAGCTTCCACCCTTGACCAAAAGCTTAACATCTCCTCATAGTGCCAGCTTTTAGGTCTACCATAAGGATGTACCTGGTGAGACAATAACTCCCAAAGGTAGACAGAAAAGATGTTCAATCAGGCCTTCTCATGTCCTGCTCACAACCTCTAAGACCCCCTTTCTCCTCTTCCCTACATATCCCTCTCTGTATGCTTATTCAAGAAAACAATTATCATAATGCAATTGCTTTCAAATTTGGGGCCCAATTAAGATGGCAGTCAGATGAGTGTCCAACCGACATCACAATAGGATTGTGACTGACCAACAAGTAGCCGGTATTCCCACTCACCAAATTATGATGCTAACGCTGTTCTAGGCTGTCGGACTCCTGGCTTTTTCCATTAAGGCTTGTGCAGTGGACCAAAAGGGCCAGAGCTCAAGCCTCAATGGAAAAAGGGATGTTTTTAGACATCCATGCACAGTGTACAAGGTATGCACACGGGGTATGGTTGTTTAGGGGAGCACCACAGAAGCCCCCTGGGCCTCGTAGTGGAGGCCCATAGGGACGGGGGCCCTGCTACCCACCCCCAAAGTCTCTTTCCAAGAGCGTCCCATGGCGGCGCATCACCATGGATGGGCTTTTAGAAAGGGACATCACAATCCCTGGAGCGGTGCCTGCATCAACACCACTCCTATTGTAGGGAATACAATCCGACAGAGGGACCGGACGAGCTCCTTGAGCAAATCAGAAGCGTTGGTCAGTCCCTCCGACTAATGCGGTCGGTTCGACCACATTATAATGCGGAAGTAGGACTGCTCTGCTGGATGTCGGCTGGATCGCCACTGATGGCCTGTCGGGGGCGGTCCGAGCGCCATCCAAATGAGGCCCCCGGTTATCATTTACCCTTAGACAGAAACAAATCTTTCACCAGTCTGATAAACACGATTTACCGTTTTAGGCCCGTAGATTGACGTATACTGTGTAGACCAAATATTGTGTCAAAATTATTGAGAACCAAAATATAGAGAAGGGAAGCACAAATAAGTAAGTATCGATTTACTGTACTTAACTCCATATCTACATACCTCAAAGAGATATATATCATCAAAGTACATATATATGGAGTTAAGTATAGTAAAACATGGCTTCCCATGAAATTTTATCTTCAAGAAATGTTTGTCCTTGATATTCTTGACACAATATTTTGTCCACATAATATTTGTTCCTCGATATTTTATCCAAATATCCCACCGATGCCTCGTGTCACATTCATTTTCAGAAGTCCTAAAGATATATTGTATTTTCTGATATGGTTTTCCCTGCTTGTTATTGTTGCAATCTAAGTATGTTGTTATGTTATCATTAATGGCACATTCCGCCCACCCCTCCGGACTCCCACCTGTTGGGATGTTCCCTTGGAGTCAGCTTTGGAATGTTGGAATTCACCTGACAGTCTGGAGAGTTGGGTGACAGATTAAAGGCAAGTTCTTACCTTCTACTGCTTCAAGAGTCCTTATTTACAACACTGGCGATGAGGGGAAGAACCTGGAGCAGGGGGCCTTGCTGTAACTTCCCCTTTCTGTGCTCTCTCCATCCAGTGAATGTGTGAGGAGGTGATGTTCGTGCTTCAGTACAGATCGAATGGGAAAAATTCAAAAGGAAAAGTCATGTTGGTACCTGCTTCGTTTTGAGATTCACGACCTGCAAGCCAACCTGAGGAAGCCATTTTTCTTGTTGAGAGAAGATCATTAAGCGAAGTAATCGCCGTTGTGTCCTCCTGCCCTAATAAGGTCTCATGTGGAGATTTACCGGCAGTGCTCCTTGTGGCAGCCCCAGTCCTGGAGGTGAGTCGTTGAGCGGCACTGGTGTTATCTTTCCGGCATGTGACTGAGGGTTTGTTTGCACCTTCGAGGTGACAGTGAGGATGTGGTGAAGTGCGTGCTTCCTGGTGCCATCTGTAAGCGAGCGGTTGTGCTCTCAAAGCAACACTGAAGGTGGAATCAGCTGGTGGGGGCGGCAAAGTTCGTGCCTAGGAATTGCCTTCATACACTTCATCCCCTCAAGATAAATTACCGCGTTGTCCCACCTCAGCGAAGACGGCGAAGTTTGAGCCTGTAGTGTGGGTGGTAGTGCGTCATTAGTGCTGCTGGTGACTTTATCAGACTTTTAGTGTGTGCCCGCATGTTCTCTCGGGGAGGTGACAGTCGGAGGTAGCGCCAGTCGGGGTGCCATGAAGTACATTTCCCTCACCGTTGAGGGAACAAGCTTGTCTCTTCGGTCGCCTGTCAGTGCTCCTGGTGCATCGAGCCTGCGCAGTACCTTCCAGCTTGGGTTGTTTCCTGTCAGCGACGCGGAGGCAGGCGCTGTGTGGAGACACTTTTCACTCTACTGTCAGTCACTCGTCAGTTTCCTTGGTTGCCTAGTGGAAAAAATCTGTGTGGATCTCCTGTCAGCCTTGAGCCTGCGCAGCCGCGTTCGAGTGAAATCTTGCCAGGACGCCCTGCAATTGACAAGGAGGTGTTAGTCCGGCGCCCCAGCTCCTTTAGGGCCGCAGAAATTTTTCTTTTTTCTTTCCTCTCTTCAAGTAGCATTTCCTATCCTAGTTCAGCACGTAATCCCCGTGTGGAAGCTTACTCGAGTGCCACCAGAGGAAAAACAATAGGTCAATTGGGGCTTCGACGCCATCCTGTGGAAGAAGAGAACACCGGGCAAAGCTGGTTCAAGTAAGACTAACGAAGGAATGTCGTCCCCCAGTTGTATGAGAGCCTCAGTTATCGCACATCTTCTCAGCCCCTTGCTTTTGTGTATTTGTGCTTCTATCTGTAATCCCTTTCCCATGGCGGCATCATCCATGAACCCATCCTCCTCCTTCTTAAACGACATCGGCGATCCAGATATACACTGGAAGGACTGGATCAATTTATTTGATTCATACCTCATAGCCTTCGGGAGAGAGAAGTTTTCGGCCGTACGGAAGCAACATGTGTTGCTCCATAATCGAGGAGTGCAAGGAAGGAAAATGTATGACACCCTTCCAGACCCAGCATTGGAAGATGATGAGTTAGACTTAGATGTGTTTAAAATTACCATGAAGAAACCCACTTCGGGGACAAAGTTAATGTTGTTCTTGAGCGACACAAGTTTTTTTCGCGAGTTCAGGCAAAGAATGAGTCTATTACCAATTATACAGCCGCACTCCGAGGTCTCACCCAGCTGTGCGAATTTGGGGGGTTGAACTACTCCCTCATTAGGGATCAGCTGGTGAGGTGTACACACAACCCTAGAATAAAAGAAAAGTTACTTGCAAATAATCCCTCTTTGAGGGAAGCCGTCACCATGGCCCAATCCATCGAACACACCGCAAAGTGTATTATGGAAATGGACCAACCTAAAGAACTCATTAGTAGTGTAAACAAAATCAAAGGATGGGTTCTGGAGGATAGTAGAGAGGGAGAAGTGTACAAGATCAGGTCAAAGGATATTAGAGGTGAGAAATCCATAAGCATCACAGAGGGGTTGAAATGCTTCAGATGTGGGAGCTGCAGTCACCTAGCCAACAGTGTACATTGTACTGCACGTAATTCAACTTGCATGAAGTGCAACAGAAGGGGCCATTTTGCTAGAGTTTGCAAGGAAGGGGAGATGAATCAGGTAAAGGTGGTACAAAGCGAAGATGTACAGAATCAAAACTATGTGCTCTAGGGAACCGCAAGATGAGCTCCTGTTTTTCTCCGCATAAATCTCATCAGTGGGGTGCAGGTGTTACTATGACCACTATATTATAAAGTGTTGGTGCTGATGCCAGTTACACCCCTTGCTTTTATATTTCCCTCTAGTCCTTGGACTTTTCCGCTCATAGCCTTCCTGGAGCTGGTGTATTTCTTGTGAAGTGTTTACATCCTTGTGTTATTACCCAGGGTTCGCATGCACTATTACCAGACCCTCGCTTCTGTTTTTCCCCTCCTTGTTACCTTTCCTCTCCCATCCCTCCGATTTCTCTTCTGTTTCGAAGGGAGATGTGTTGCAATCTAAGTATGTTGTTATGTTATCATTAATGGCACATTCCGTCCACCCCTCCGGACTCCAACCTGTTGGTATGTTCCCTTGGAGGCAGCTTTGGAATGTCGGAATTCACCTGACAGTCTGGAGAGTTAGGTGACAGATTAAAGGCAAGTTCTTACCTTCTACTGCTTCAAGAGTCCTTATTTACAACAGTTATTATGTAAATTTCGCTACTTTCCCTGCAGCTAGTTTTGCAGTCTATTCATACTAAAAGTAAATAAGTACACTAATTAGGAGAAGACAAGGGATGGTTTAACTGATGGAGGTTTTTTTCATAATACAATGAGAAAACCAGACAGCTTGGGAAACATTAAAGATTATCTTTGGGAATTCAATATCTTATTCTATAAACAAATTCATGTAATGAGTCCACAATAGCTTGATGTATACGTCAACTTCATTTTGGAAGCAACTGTATATGCTTTGTGCAAAGTAAATAAATCAGAACTTTTGGAGGAATCTGAATACGATTTTGCACTAAATAACTTACTTTTCTGTAAACCTGAGTGCAGTTTAGCCCTAATGAATATTACATTCTTTGGACACATGAGAAACGTTGTTGGGACTACATACAAAATGAAGTTATATGTGTCTGAGGAAGAAGTATCGTTTTTACAATGACTTTGCTGAAGTATCAATTCCTTACTTTTTAAATATAGACACAAGTTATTTAAATTGCAAAGATTTCAATTCCAATAGAACGTTCCTATGTTGTAACTTGTTACTGAAAGGAATGTACTTTTGTCATCCCTTGAAGACCGAAAATGTTATGCAACCACAAACAAGATTAAGAGATACATTCCTCGTTTCCAGTGCCCAGAAGATGGAGATTCATACAGCATAAGTGATGAAAGGGCATAACAGGTGTTAGCTGGCAATAGATATAAAGCTCTAGCATATGCGGAACATGAGGAAGAGGGGTGCCTGAGTGAAATTGATTAGGAATTTGGGACGTCGCACAGCCTGGCTTTACTAACTTGGAACATAAATGGATATAAAAAAATAGTGTCCCAAGAGAGTTTTAATAATATCCTTAAGAGCACATTTTATTTTTTTCATTTATTTATTTTAAAGGTTTTATATAGCGCTGGCTAGACCCGGAGGTATCAGAGCGCTTTACATGAGCATCAGATCAAAGTTACAGGTTTCATCGTTACAAAGGTAACACAGTAATTAGAGCATGGCAACATAGTTACTTGTAAGGTCGAGATAAACAATAAGCACAAATATGTAAGGGGAAAAGCAAGCAAGGGGAAAGATTCAGGGCGGGGGAAGGAGCTGGGGAAGTAGACAGGTAATGAAGGTGGGAAAGAGGAGGGTAGGGTGAAGGACACCGCATGGAAAGAAGAGAGGAAGGGCGATTGGGACACAAACCGGTAAACGAGTCAAAGCAATGTCCAAAGTCCAGTAAGCTGTGATCCCAGGGGAAGTGGTATCACTTCCCTATCTCAGTTGCGGGAGGCTCCCTTTACGCAGTGGACTCTCTCAGAGGGGTCTCTGAGACTCCAAGGCCTACATACTGGATCCTGCCCCAAAAAGGGTAGAGGGAGTGCTTTGGCAAGGGGTGCCCTAATATACCTCAGCTGTGAGTGGCTCCCTTGGCGCAGTGGACACTCTCAGCGGGTTCGCTGAGACTCCAGAGTATAAATATTGGATCTTTCCCCAACAAGGGGAGAAGGAGTGTTTCGTTAAAGGGCACAAAGGGCAGGGGGCTAGGTAGACTAGCAGGAAAGTAGAGATAATTCAGGGGAGAGGGGATAGGAGCTAGGAGCTAGGGAGGTAGACAAAGAGAGAAAGAGTACTAAATAGGAACAAATTAGATTGATGAGAAATTGGATAGCGCTGGCTAGAACCGAAGGAATCAGAGCGCTTTATATGAGGAACTATAATGTTGCAATTTACATCAGTTAAAAGTTACATAAGTACCAAGAAAAGCATTTAAAGAACATAGGGGACAAGGTGAATGGAGCAATGAAGGGTAAGGGGATAGGGTAAAGGGGTAGGAGGGAGATAGGACGTAGAGACAAGGGGAAAATCTGCCCAAGGTCCGGCTGGGTAGGTGACAGCAGGGGGGGGGGTGAGTCCAGAACCCATCTCCTCTTTAGCTATTTGGTAGCTCCACCGGGCATCAGCCAGATTGCTAGGTCTCCACAGTCTGGGGTAAGTTCTGCAGGTTCCAAGTACTGATGTGTAGGCAGGTTATGGGATAGGTTCAAGGTCTGGTCAATGTCCAATTGTTGTCCCAGGGAAGTAAAAACATGTAGGGGACCAGGTCTGTGTTGAGAAATCCCACAGAGTGGCATTCTAGCGCTCAGAAATCATGAGAGGGGGTGTAAAGTCTCACTCGTATGTTTACAGGAGACCTGGCTGTGCGACAAAACCCTAGTCACTGAGGGGTTTGCCGACCACCTGATAGCAGCAAGGAAAAACCAATTTGGTAGACCCTCAGGAGGTCAACGGATGCTGATATCCACAAAAATTGCTAGAAATATAGAATATCTTGAATTAAAATGTCAATGGGCGTTAGGTAGTAGAGTGTTGTTACAGAACGTTGATCTTTGTTTTGAAGGAATATGTATTTTTAATGTATATATCCAGAAGGGAAAGGAAGAAGTTTATAAGGTGGACCTGGAAAATCTAAAAGACGACATAGGGATTATATGTGATACCTACCCAAAGAATGCGTTTCTGATGATGGGCGGTTTTAATCATAGATTAGACCCCCAAAGAACTGATTTATGGTGTATTGACTTATTAAGAGCCTATAATATAGAGACCGCAAAGTTCCCCCACTGTGACATTTCGCCCCAAGATGTGGCTCTTGGTCATTTGCTGGGCTCCATGGGCTTGTTATGTGTGAATGGAAGAATGGAAGCCGACCGGCCTGCCAAGCAAACGTTTATTTTAGGGCAGCAATGTTTACACACGCTTGGAGCTTTGAATTAATCAAGCATTTTGAAGTATTAAATGTGGAAGGCAGCGATCAGAACCCCCTGTTGACTAAACTTAATGTAAAAAAGGGAAGCCAGAGGGAGACAGCCCTTCAAGTACACGTAGAATACCCAAAACGGCTTTCAACCCGTATTTCCGATGAGTATATTCAAAAATTAAGTGCTGTTCAGCAAAACCTCCCATTTGAAAAAATGACAATAGAGGATGATAATACATGGTATGCAAATATAATAAGTCAAATAGTAGAATGCCTAAGGGTAAAAATATAGAGGTGGTAGATCCAGGGCAAATATTAATAAAAGATGGTACACCAAAAATAGACCATGGTTTGATGAGGAATGTCGTAAAGCAAAAGCTAATATCAGACAAAAGGAAAGAAAACTTAAAGGAAGGTTAAATGGAGGACTGTTTACTAACCTTGAGAAAGTAAGGATTAAAAATAAAACAATCATCAGGAATAAGAAAATAACTTATAAAGACAGCTGCTGGGTATCCTTACTAGAGGTAGTTGAAGATAAAAATGTGAAAGGCTTCTGGTGCCTGGTAGAAGAAAGCATGGGTACAGTGGCAGGGTCTCTGCAGTGCTCGGTTCCCAAGGATAAATGGGTGGAGTACCTAGGGGAAATTTATGGGAAGTGGCCAACAATAGATAAAATAAGTCGAACAGCATGGCCAGGTGTGAGGGAAGAGCTAAAAAAACACTTTACCCCAAGCCATATTAGGAAGATAATTTCTAGATTAAACTTGACCCGTGCAGCTGGCCCAGACAATTTACTGGCAGTTATTATAAAAACTAAGCCAGAATGGTGGTCAAAGTTCTTTGCGAATATTTTCCGGGGTATTCTGGAGACAGGAATTGTGCCACATAGTTGGAAAGGAGCTATTGTTAGACCTATCCACAAAAAAGGCGACGTAAAGGCCCCAAAAAATTATAGACTAATAAACCTACTAGACATAGGCGAAAAAGTATTCGCTAAAGTAATCCTGGGATTACTCAAAGACTGGGTGGAAGAAAAACAGATTGTGCCCCCCGAACAGGTAGGGTTTAAAGAGGGACACTCAATGGTAGACCATTGCTTCACCCTCTGGGCAATTGCGCGGAAGTCGCTCGAGCAGAGGGGCAGTCTGTTTTTCTGCTTCGTTGACTTCCGCGCAGCATTTGACCTGGTGGATAGGGAGCAGCTATGGTTGACCTTGATAGGGTACAATATCCCGGGGGATCTATTGAGCTTGATTCGAGCCCTGCATACCGAAAATTGGGCGCAAATAATTTTAGATGTAGAGGGGAGTTTAACACGGAAAATCCAAATTGGTAATGGGTTAAGGCAGGGGTGCGTACTGGCCTCCCTGCTCTTTTCACTGTTTATCGCTGACTTACCCCGAATCTTAGGAAATGCAAAGGGCCAGTCCAAAACAAGGTGGGAAACATATATTTTGTGCTTACTTTATGCGGATGACCTGGTAATCATGGACCAGACGGAAATTGGTTTACAGAGGAAATTAACCCTGTTCAAAGAATACTGCCTGGTCAAAATATTAGTGGTTAATATGGAAAAGACCAATATTTTATGCTTTGGTAGAAGGAAAACAGGGTTTTCTTGGTATTTGGGGAACGAAAAGCTGGAAAAAGTAACAGAATATAGATACCTGGGGATGTGGTTTGAAAGAAGCCTTCAATGGCGTACCCATCTCGACGCACTAAAACTGAGGACAGCGACCTCAGTGAAGGGTTCAAAAAGATTTAACAATGTGTATGGCGAAATGTCTGACTAACCAGTCCTAAACCTACTCTGCAATGGTTCCACCTCAATTCTTGTATGGGGCAGAAGTCCTTTTCTTAAGCAGTAAAAATCGGTGGGACTTAGAAGAGGGAAATAGCTTGAAAAATCTATTCTCCCTGCCTAAATTGTCAATGGTACAGGCAGGGAGGCTAGAACTGGGAATTACCTCATGGGGTATACCAGCTTGCATGGCATTACTATGCTTTTGGCAACGTTTGGGTTTGGATGAAGAACACAAAATCTCACAATGGTATAGGAATGAAACTGTAAATAGTGAGCTAAATTGGGCAAAAGAGACCAGAGATATTGTCAAGAAAGCATGTAATATTTTAATGCTTAAGCTGTGCCCCCAGTCCCTTCAAATTAGGATAGATAAGAGGGAACTTAGGATCCTGGGAAAAGAAGTATCTCGAGTACAGGACCAAGATTCCCTCTTGAGGAAAAGCTAAGTTCTTCATATGGCCACAGTGTGGCAACAGGAATTACACTTCCCCTATATTGACAGGCTACCTAGTTGCCCATTAAGGAGAGAGGTATTAAGGCTAAGAATTGGAGTAAATCCATGTCACGCGAACAAAGGGGTAAAAAGTTCCATGATAGATAAAAAAGGAAATTGCACTTGTACCTTAGGAACAAAATGTGATATGATACATATTTTATTAGATTGTCAGAAGTTTTTAGAAATTCGAAACAAGTTTTTATGCCCGATTTTTTAAAAGTATGATATTAAAAATAGGATGCATGCAGTACACCTTTTAGTGGAAATGATTAATTTAGACATAGCTTGTGCCATGGGAAAATATATTAAGAAAGTTAAAGAGGCCCTTAAATACATTGGGAATTGAGATGATCAGGTGTATAGGTACGAGGAGAATGAGTCACAAAAGGGTAAAAGCCACGTGAATAGAAACACACTACCCTGAGGAAATCAAAATGAATTTGTGAACTTTAGAAATTGATGTCAAAACTATATATATCTATTTTATTAAAGGCATTGTTAACAATTGTATACTTTTATGGTTGTAAAAAAACGAATAAAGTTTTATTGAATTGAAAATTTGATTGGTGACTGACTAGTCCAGGCCTTTTGCTGGGGACATAAAGACTTAATGCATATTCTAATTAGGCCTGGGTGGAGCTCGCGGAGTTTCACTTTTCAGAATATCGTGGAGTGACCGAAAGACTTCTGCAAGCGGGCAGAGTTGCCCTACCACCCCTAGTCAGAAGTACTTAACAGTGTTGGAATTGGATGTACGTTGTTACTACGCGTGGTATTACCACGCGTACTGTTAAAACGCGTATTTTACAACGCAAGTCGTTACCACGAGATATTCACGCTCAGCGTGAATATCTCCAAAAGTTTGTAATAGGAGATAGAGATTTTAGCGACTGTTTCCAGTCGCTAACATCTTGGCACGCCCACTTTTCATGTCATTAGTGATATGCAAAGCGGGGCCCAAGATAGTCGCTATCTCCTACTAGCTGTCGCTAACTGGTGTTAGCGACAGCTAGGTAATAGGGAGATAATTTTATCTCCACTTTCTTGGCTTTTAAAGCCAAAAAAGCGGAGATAAACCCCCTTGGTAATATGCCCCGCAGTGCGATCTGGTTCAGAGCAGATGTTTCACTGTTGAACTCCACGCCGGTCTCACCCATGCTAGCAAAAGTGCAACACTAGAGAGATGGCTCACATGTGACTGGGCCAGTTATTCTGGCGCAAGCTGGGGGTCTCTTCCGGGGCAACAAGGTTTCATTGTAGTGGATGACTCCTCTTTTTCGGTGAGGAATATTGTTTATCGAAAGAACTACAAGATATTTCTATAGAGTTACACCCCCGTAGACCACTTAGTTTTGTCTCTGAGGCTGTCAATAGGTTTGAAACCAGCTTGCTGGTTACTTTATATCACCTGAGTTTGCTGTAAATTCTAGGGGTGGGAGCTGCCATGCTGGCAAACTCTGCCACAAGCCAGTGGTGGAGGTTTTGCTGAAACTCTGTGCTTGAAGTGGAGAGCGGAGTCTGCAAACTCCGCTAACTCTGCCAGCAGGGCCTAGTTTACCTCCACCCTTAATTCTAATGGTCCTTTCTGAGGGCTTAAAATGGAATTTAGTACCTGGCAGCCTACACTTAGAAGACCCATTTCTCCTGATTTGATTACTTTTGTTCTCTGAAGGTGCATCCAAGGACTGGTGAAAGCAATGACAAAATGGAGCTTCCATCTCTTGCTCCTGGACTCTCCTGAGAATTCCTATGAGGTTCTAGGAGTCTGCAGTAATAATCAGTAGTGCAACACAACTTGAGGAGACTCCCCTGCAAAGTACATGGAGGGGGCCCACCACTCTCTGGACCCAGTCAGAAGCTCTCAGACCAGAGACCCGCCACCAGTGAAAAGTGATGAAGTGTGCCTTCTTGAGCTCGTAGACCCCACGCCATAGGGCCTGCTGGGCTATTGTTATGCTACTGGTGATAATGAGCAGTCCACAACATTATTAGTTTCTCTCCATGTTACATTTAGGAGTTTTTAACGAAAGACAACTGAATTATTATAAAACCCCTTACTTACTTAACTAGTGCCATGCTGGTCCACGTTCCCAGAAGCACTGTTAAGACTTCTGAAGGAAAAACATGTTTCTTCTTTCCATCGGCCCAGTTTGACTGACTCCTGACTACCAAGACTGAAAAGTGAGATCCCTAAATTAACCTGAGTCTTAAGATTGTTGCTTTAAACTTCAACTTCGACACACATTTAAGAAAGGCGAGGCAGAGGATCGCCTCAAAGCAAGATATGTTGGAATTTTCATCTTAGCAAGGAACAGTTATGGTAAGCCACCCCGTGTTTTGATTGGTAATTGTTAGATATGTATTTGCTTTTTTCTGTTTTTATTCATTGCCAGGGAAGCCCAAATGTTTCTACTGTAAGTGGGTCTCCTCAGTGTACACATTGTAGCTGATTTTGTGGCTTTTAAGGTCACAGATAAAGGGGAAACATCCTTTACTACGCAACTTTTACAACGCACTACCATTACGACGCAACATTTACAACACAAGTCATTACAACGAATTGTGCTGGAGGGCGCTCTAGGATAGGGAATAGTTTCATTACTATCCAACACCTTCCCTACTATCCATGGGGACTGGAGTTGGAATAGTAAATTAAACTATTCACTATCCAGCGCCCCCAACGCAAGTCGTTGTAACGACTTGCGTTGTAAGAGTTGTGTCGTAATGGCATGCATTGTAAAAGCATGCATTGAAACGTCATACAACCCAGATGAAGCTATTTAGGCAGTGAAGAGGAAGATGGTAATGGATGTGTATGAGAGCATTTGTAGAGCGATCTGATCCAGCGTCACTAAAGAAATTCTGTCTCTGTTACACCATTCACTACCTAATACTCACCAAACTATTAATAATACCGAGGCCCATGAATCTGAGACAGAAAATCAGATGGCTGAATCATGTGGCCTAATTGAACACTCTATTCAATCTGGAACTATGTACATTATATACAACTGCAGTATAACATTTTAATCATCACTATTATAAGGAAAACATATAAGTAGACCACTGTGGCCAATGGATTCGCTATTGGTAACGACTAAAATTAATCAAGACCAGCTTGACGTTTTAAGTCTTTTATTTTTAAAATTTCAGAATTAAAGTTTCAGTTTTAAAATCTTTATTAACTCTTTTATTAATAGCAAACATTTTTATTAATTCAAAATTAACAGTTAGTTTATTGGCACAAAGGTCTGGCACTACAAAATTTTGCTCAAGATGAATGAAAAACATACACCTTAATCCCTAAATAAGCTTTCTGACCTGCAAAGAAAAAGACATTCAAATTTGCATAGCTCTTACGTGTCCAAGGTAAAACGGACAGCACTTCGCCCTCAGGAACAGTCAGCCCCGCTCCCCTCAAAGGGTTAAGTTCTTATACTTTTTCTGACTCACTAATCTAACTAAAACGATATATTTTTATTAAATCCAGCAACCTGATTGATTGCTGTCCATCAGACCACCGAGAGGCCACCGCATCAAAATTCTATGACATCAGCTGTCATTGTCCATTGACATGAAGCGACACCGGCTTCCGCAAGTTAGCAACATTTATACTAAAAGTTCAGTTTCCCTCCAGGACTTTAGCCAAACTGCCTCTGCTTGCTTCCTCGGCCTTGATAAGTTTACTTTTGGAGCACATCCCAGCACAAAAGTCTTTGTTTGAGCTTCAGTTTATTTCAAGAAAGTAGAAAATATTCTACGTAAATGCTTCAACATGGCTGTGCTTGGCTCCTTTCAGTCAGGCCAACAGAGGTTCTCCAAAACTAGGCCTCAAGCCTTTCACACGGGCTAGTATTTAAACAAACATAAAAGAGTAATTAATTCAAGCAATGCAATCCCTTCTGTTACCCACCCTTCATTGCTAAAGTTTAACCCATTAATATATGTTACCTAGCAAAAGCTTACAGAAAAAGCAGAACATTTATTATCTACCATTCTTCATAATGTCCAGCAGGATTCTTCAGAAATCTGAAAAAGATAAAAAGATGACAAACACAACATAGACAAAGACATAGACTCACACATAATGTACAAAATAAGCACATGCCATTTTGAATCAGCCGCATTAATATTGTCAAAGACAAAAGGACAGACAAACTACATTAATTATTGTGTTAATAAAACATACTCGCAAATGCAACATGAGCACATTAACATTAGTCCCACGTATGATGTAATGTAAACTTTAATCTAAATTGATTTAGTATAACAGATCATGCAATAACTCATTAATTCATTAGTTCATGTTACAGGAATTAAATTTCACGAGCTTAATTCTAAAGCTCGCTCCATCAACTCCCTCATCTGGTGATTACAAAATCACCAAACAACACCCAAAATTTAGAAAATTTTGAACCCAATTTAGAGACGTCACATCTTGAGTTCTTTCAGTATTAGTCTCCCTAAACCCCTGTCTCTGCTGTTTGCTCATCACTCTGAAACTGAGCCCTTCGCATATCTTCCAACTCATATTCCTTTTCTTGTTCCTTTCTGAGTTTATAAATTCTCCCTTTCTCCTTCTGATGCTTCTTTCTCTTGTGAATCATGCAACTGATTTTTAGCAGCAATATCACCATTATGATGACAATTACTGGACAGAGCACTTTGCCGATGATTGAGCCACCAATTTCTGAAAACCATTCCTTGATTGCCTCTAATCTTTTGCCTATCTGTTCAGCGAAGTTTTCTTCCTCCAGGGTTTCTATCTCCTCATGAAATTCTGTAATATTTTTAATAAGCGACTCTATATTCCGACTCTTGTCAGGAATATATGTACAACAATGCTGAACATGTAAGACCCCACAGACCCCACCCTCTTTTGCAAGCAGAATGTCTAATGCAAGACGATTCTGCATAACAATGCTTCTGGTAGCAACAAGTTCTGTATTGACCAATTGAAAACCACTTGCTGTATCTGTAGACAATCTGTCTACAATTGTGGAAACCTTTCTAATTTTGAATGAATTCATTGTAATTCCAACCATAGGAATGATTGCGCCGAAAATGTCTCCCATGATTTCTTTTTTTATTAAACCTTTATTTGTTGTGGTCAACAGAGATACATGACATTCACATCATTATCAATCAGACAGAGCGTAATACTTATGGTACATCATTAGAATAGTGTACATTCCTGTGGGCTGGACTACAAAATCATGTCTTAACAGCAAAACAATGCACATCAGTCAGCAGGGCGGAGACAACAGTATCAGAGCACTGCGCTCAATGCGCTCAATGCATTGAGGGTTGCAAGTATTAGGAAAGACCCAATGCCCTTGCAGGCTAATCCATCAAAAAATTAGTTTGCTACAAGCAATGTGTATTAGAGAGGACGAGCATCAGACTGCCCGTGAAATGTGGCTGACTCAATCCTTACCAGGCGGCCATCAGTATCCCTATTAGCACTAGTGTACCATGCGTGCAGTATCAAGGGTGTCCGCTCGCCTCATCCGAGTATGCATATGGAATGTGGTGTCTGTCGTGAGGTGATGCATGGTTTCCAACCATTCATGGGCCATCCCTACATGTGCTTAGTCACTGAACCCAATGTGAATGTATAACCCCAACTCGATTACAGCATTAGGATATCGGGCGGGCCTGCATCGTGTGTCCAGCAAATAGCAGTGTCCGAACTGCGGGAGTCCTATAGCCCTTTACCACGTCTCGACGCTGAGCCGCCCGCCACTCCTCGAGCAGAGAGACTCTGTTCCCACCAGCTAGGTTTGTTGCAGTGGTAACCGAGCACCAGACGACATCCATTTGTTCAGGGCTCAGCTATCTGACCCTCATCCTCAGAGGTGTCACTGTGAGTCTCTTGGGACATCCAGTAGAGCTGTAACGGGGACCAGATATCTTTGGGTCTGCAACGAACGGGCATTAAGTCTGCATAGGCGCCATGTTGGTCTTGGCAGTATGTGATATCATCCAGCCATTCTTTGAATTTTGGTGCCCTGCCCCTCCCCCATCTGCAAGCTACTCTCCTTTTAGCAAGGAGCAACGCAATGTCTACGAATCTTCGGTGCGATTTGGGTATGTCTTTGGTATATCCTAACAGCATCAGCACCGGGTCTAGTGGAAGAGGGCCTGCAATCATGATCTGAATCGCAGCATGTACCTGCGTCCAATATTCCTGTATCGCGCCACACTCCCAGGCCAGATGAAGGAAGCCCGCGCCTTCCGAGCGGCACCGCGCGCACCTGTCATCGTCTGAGAGGTGAAATCGCAGCTTCCTGACTGGCGTGTAATAATATCTCTGAATAAACTTGTAGTGAATGATTTTCAGTCGACAGCTGGACGAGACGTTTGCCGTGACCGAGCAGCAATACTTCCATTGCTCTTCAGTGAGTTCAGTGTCCAGTTCAGAGCTCCAGCCGTCTCGCGCTTTGGAACTAACAGGCGGACGCTGCGTTCGGATGTTATTATACAGTTTTGACACCATATGCCTCCCATCTGACACCAATAGCACATGCAAGGGCAATACACCTCCATCGGAGTCGGGGGACCCGCCCGAAATATCTGATCTTTGGTACGAAATATCCCGTCCTGGAATAAATCACCCCATGTATTTATGTGAACGCGCTTACACATGGATCGGAATCCATTTTCTAGTAACAATGACAGCCTCGGGTGGTACGTTAGGGGCATTGCAGGTGAATAAAGCATGGGAGCGTCGAGCATTTTAGCCACTCTCCTCCAGGCGTCGATTGTACATGTGACTGTGGTGGCAGGCGTCTCAATATCACCAATCACTCCCATTAGCATGCCGTTAAGCGGAAGCGGATGCGCAATCCATTCTTCAGCTGCAATCTGTGGCATAAAGGGAGCAGGACTAACCCAGTGGTAGGCGTATTGCGCCTGAGCACTAAGATAGTACACTTCAAAATCCGGCACATCGAATCCGCCCTTGTCGTATGGTTGTGTCAAGACATCAGGCGATCTTACTTGGCAAAAACCACGATTTGCAAATAAAAGGAGCAGGAACCTGAAAGATATCTTGGTCCATACAAGACCTCCCCCAAAAAGACTGAGAGAAAATCTCAACCCATGGGGAAATCCACAAGTAAAAGGACACTATCCATGTGGCTCATGCTCAGTTTGCAGCCTAACAACAGCAACAAAAGAACTGCAACTCCTGCCAGATTTCAGATGGACCCTGAACAGTCACACGAACTGCAATACCACACACGTGATCTACATGATTACATGCCCGTGCAAGATGAATTATATTGGGATGACGTGCAGGAAAGCAAAACAGAGACTCTGCGAGCATAAGAGCAACGTGAAGTGCAAAAAGAGCACCACAAAGATGGCCACCCATTACTTGGAAAAGGGCCACACTACACTTGATTTACAATGGGTGATCTTGGAAACTCTCCAAAACAAAGACCACAATGCAGAACGAATCCTCTTTGAGAAGGAGCAGAGGTGGGTCCATAGACTGAAGACAGACACAGAGGGGCTGAATGACAACATACCCTGGCTCTCAGTGGCAAGAAAATAGAGGTCGTACCGTGCACCCTATGAATGAGCAAAACCAACCCAATGAAAGCTATCCAAGAATTCCTCGTAGAATGCTGACAACTATATTAACTAACATGAGAGAGAACGAGCTCTCAATCTGCCAAAGGTTCAATGAAGATAGATGTCAGTAAATAAAGATCGACATCATCGCACACACCCGTAAAGAAAAAAGAAAAGACCCTAAAATAACCACGCAGGTATGCACCTTGAAAGCAATTCTAACGAACATCGATAACTATTGCTAAAATAACCTTGAAATATCATACGCGATAGAGCCAACAAGATAAAAGAAGAAGATACCACTCACCACATAAACGTAACCATGATGTAAACCAATCATGCGAGTAGCCCACCACAAAATTCTTTCATTACTACTAGCAGAATGATATGAGCAATCTACCCGTGGTTAATATCTATGAATACTGAAGGTCCAATAGGATAATACAAAGAGCGACAGTACTATTGCAAGAATAACCTCGCCCTCCATCCCCTCCTTCGAAATATCACCTGTGAAAAAACAAATAAGAAATCACAGCGTCACCAAAAAAGACACTACTTGTCAGATAACATCACAAGCTGTGCAAGTAGTCCATCAACCGTCTTTTATAATTCATTGATTCGTGTAACTTTCTTGGACATTAGCGGTATGATAAGAGCACACTACCCGTGTTTCATATTAGTAAACACCGATGGTCCAATAGGATCACACAAAGAACTTCGGCACCGCCCACAAGGCGGCTCAAGAAAAGCGACCCGGAAGAGACAGGAACCACTTCCGGTTCGGTAAGAGCAGAGCAGCGCGCGCAATAGCGAGCTGAGGACGAGGCGAAACAGGTAGCAAGAAGATTTCCCTCACCCGGTCCACAAAAACCGCAAGTACCATCCAACCGCTCTAACCTTAACCTTAATGCTTACTTTTGTTTAATTCCCGCCTTTAGCCCGCTCCAATATTCTTACCGGCTGAAGGAAGTGTGCATTAGCAATGCGCGAGGTAACTGCTAGCGTAAATGACATTTGCATGCCACATGGCGCCGCTACGATCACGGCGCCCCCAGTTCACCAAGCCGCAGAGTATGACTTGCATGCCACGAATATGTGTCAGTAGACTCATTCACCCGCCCTGATAACTACAGACAAACTCACGACCATTATAGTCACGTGAATCCACAAACGAATATATTCACGATACAAAAATAGTCCTGCACTGCCCCTCTACCAGCATGCTATAGGACGGTGCCTGAGCATGGAGAGGTTATGAGAGTTGACACTCGAATGGACACGAACGGTCTATGAAGTATTGCCATTTTTTAGTTGTTTATTGTGAAAATGACAGCGCAAATCGCTGTGGGTGTGTGTCTTTCCCTCCCTATCCCCCGACCCGGTGTGTGTGCGTTACAATTATGTGTTTACTCATTACAGGTACCATAAGACCTCCAAGACTTAGAAACAGGTCAATAACCTTTTCTTTTCACTTATTACACTGTATGATATTTTGCACGTTATTTCACGGTCCTGAAGAATGCCCGTAAGTCCTATTAGCAAGGCAACCGAGGCAGAAACATGTCGACCAACCTTTTAATTCCTTCATCACTCAAAGTGCAACTGTAACTCCTAAACAAGTACAAACGGATGCACAAAAGTTGAGTTTACCAGACCCGAAATCAGACCTATTAAAGCTTTGCCCTTCTGATCTCTGGTCTTTTTATCTCTGGCTCACTACTGCACCAACCTTTGGGTAAAATCCTCCTGGTGGAGGCTGCATAACCTAAGTAGACCTGATGATTATGCACACACGTGAAATAGAAGCGGAGAACCAAGATATACCGCTCTGAGACAACACCATACCCATCACGTGCATGAGGGTCTTTTTATTTGGGACAGAATTCCCCCCGAAAACCATCCTGCAGACCTAAGGTTGTTCAGGACAAGTGATCCTTTCCCCTTTGATTACAAGTTATCTATTGGAAAATGAATGGATCAATATTCCATCTCCCTCACCTCTGATTAGAAGAGTGTGTCAAGACAGCCCAGCTAAGCTGCGGTTGTTTACCTCCCCAAAATAGGCGAAGAAGCTCAGTTCGCAGTCTCTTAAAGAAATAGGAGCCTGGGTAGTAGGGGATATTCTGAAAAAGGTATAGGAAACGCGGGAGGATGATCATCTTGATCAGTGAGGCTCTGCCTGCCATCGAAAGCGGCAGGGCCATCCAGCGAGTCACATTGTCTGTCAGTTGCGAGATAGCCACGCCGAAGTTCAGCCGGATAGTGTCCTCTTTATTGAGCGATATCTCAATGCCCAGGTATCTGAGTTCCGAACCGCACCATTCTAGGGGGTAGTCCAATTGAAATTGGTCAACCGAGGCCGTGAGAGGGAAGAATTGTGATTTCTTCCAGTTAATGTGCACTCCGGAAATGCCGCCAAAAACAATAAATTCCCTCAGGATTGGGTTAAGGTTCTGCTGTGGGTGCCGCACGTACAGGGTAACGTCATCCGCGTATAAGGAAACACCTATCTGCCGTTGGTAGCAGATAAAGGCGCTGGCCTTTTGTAGTTGCCGGATCCTGCATGCCAATGGCTCGATTGCCTAGGCGAAAAGCAGGGGCGACAGGGGGCAGCCCTGCCTGGTCCCTCATGTGATCGGCATTTGTGCAGAAAGCACACCATTTATGACGACCCTGGCGACTGGGGCAGTGTATAGCAGCTTCACCCATGAGATGAAAATCCGAGGAAATCCCATTCTATTCAAAATAGCCATGAGGTAGCCCCATTCCACAGAATCGAATGCTTTGGTGGCGTCAAGAAACACAGCGGCAACAGGCAGCTCAGGCGCAATGGTGGGTATAAGGGAGAACAGCGTACGAAGGTTATGCGACGTTGCTCGCCCTGGCACAAAGCCAGACTGATCTGGTAGCACCAGGGTAATCATGAGTAGGGACAGCCTAGTCGCTAACACTTTAGCAAGTATTTTTGCATCACAATTCAGCAGCGAAAGGGGTCTATAGGAGTCGGTATCTAATGGATTTTCCCCGGTTTCAGAAGTGAGGTAATCGCCACCTCCCTCATCGAGCCTGGAAGTATCCCCACCTCCAGCGACTCTTCAAAGACTTCCTTCAGCACAGGTGCCATGATGTCAATGTAGCACTTGTAAAATTCAGCTGGAAGGCCGTCCAGCCCTGCAGCTTTGCCGTTACTGAGGGACATGATAGCATCCCTAATCTCATCTAGTTCGAAAGGACACCCAAGAAAGGCCCTGTCACTGTCGCCAAGCCAACATAGCGCTATGTCGTCAAGGAAGTTCCCGAACTCCATTTCGCCTTCCTGCTGCGTGGATTATAATTGTTTGTAGTGCTGTAGGAAGGTGTCCTGTATCTTTTTGTGTCCTGATAGGTCCCACCCTCACCATTAGTGATTTCCAATATATGGGTAGCATAGCGCTGGTGTCTCGTGAGTGCAGCAAGTACCTTTCCCGGTCGGTCCCCCTCGCAGTATCGCCTAGCCGTCCAGTACTTGCCTCGGAATTTCACCTCCCTGGCAGCTTCCTCCTCAAAGGACGAAAGCTTAGACCTGAATTCCTGCGCCAGGTCAGGGCGAGGGTTTTTGACCATCTCCGCCTCTAGGGCTTTAAGTTCTGATTCAAGTTTAGTCAGCGTGCGCACTATGTCCCTCAGTACCCCGCAGCTCTTAGAAATCGTGATACCTCTAATAGTCACCTTAAAGGCTTCCCAAATCGTCTCCACACTATCGACTGACCCCTTATTTCTAGGGAAGAAAGCCTCTATCTCCTCACCAAGTTCATGCTTAAAGACAGGGTCAAGAAGGGAGGAGGGGAATAGCCGCCACGGTGGTCGCATTTTGTTCAGTCCATGCATCTCAATTACAGCCAAGACCGGGCAGTGGTCAGAGTAGGTCCGAGGCAGATGTTTTACCTTAATGACACCATTGGCTAGGCCCCGCAAAATAAAGCAGTAATCAAGTCTCGCCCATGTACGTGCGTGTGTCGTGAAATGCATGCCTTCTCTAGTCACTGGGTGCGTGAACCTCCAGCTATCTATTAGCCCTGCCTCAGTTAGTATACCCTGCAGGGTGTCTCGAGCTTTTGTGTTGTATTGTCCACTCCCATCCGACCTATCTGCCCCAGGAATCAGCGACAGGTTGAAGTCCCCCCCCCAGATGACTTGTGTGGCTTCGATCTCCAATACATGACCCCACAATGTCAGGAAGAAACCAGGTGTGTCAATATTGGGCGCATAACAATTCACAATTATGACCACATCCGTGCCCAGCCTGCCCCATAGGATCACATACCTCCCCTCAGTGTCCACCCTCGCTCCCAACTTTTGGAATGGCAGTGCTTTGTTGATCAAGATGACCGTACCTCTTGAGTACGTGGAATAAGAAGAGAACTCTCTTACAAGTGCCCATCTACATGCAAATTTAGGGTCACTTCGCGGTTTCAAGTGAGTTTCCTGAAGTAACGCTATCTTCACATGATGTCTATCTAAATACATAAGTACATTTCTACATTTCCTGGGGTCATTAAGGCCTCGTACATTCCAGGACAAAATTGAGATGTTATCCAATGCGTCACCACCCATGCCCATCATTGTACTCCCGATCAAGAATCATAGCCAATCTGCCAGCCCTTACTCGTATCGTACCAAGTGCAAATCTCCTCGCTGTCCGGAACATTTGGTATGCACCTGTTACAACGCAATTTTTACAACGCACTACCACTACAACGCAGGCATTACAACGCATACCATTACAACGCATTGCGCTGGGGGCGCTCTAGGATAAGAGGTAAGTTTAATTTACTATCCAACACCTTCCCTAGGGTCCACGGGGACTGGAGTTAGAATAGAAAATTATACTTACCACTATCCAGCACCCCAAAGCGCTATGCGTTGTAACGGTATGCGTTGTAAATACCGCATTGTAATGGTATGCGGAGTAAAAGTATGCGTTGTAACGTCATACATCCGGAACATTTGCATCTCCCATTCTGTAACGCTCTCAGTCACACTAGCTCCAACGTCTGCATTCACGCCATGGACATCTCCCGCATTACTGCCTATAGGCACACCAGCCCGTACCCCAACAGTCATACTCCCCCTCTCCCCCGTATGCAACAACCCATTTCCCTCGCTTCCATTCCTCCCCCCTCCCACTGAAGCAACCCAATCTTGCCAGTACCAAATCCCCTCCCCCCTCCCTGAACCCCGTACTCAATAACCATCGAAGAACTGTGTGGGGAATCCCCTTCTGGGGGCATCAGAGGTGCGCACCAATTCACCCCGATAATCTCCTCCCGCCCCGCACATGCCATACGGGAACATTCAGAGATGGGGGGGTGGTGCCTTATATACATTACCCCTGCAGATTAGAACCTGTCCATCATGCCAACGTCTCTCATGGCTTCCTCCCCAGGTGGAGAAGACTCCAGTTCATTCAATTGAGAATGTCCACTTATCCGCTGCAGCTCATACCTCCACCAAGTTTGCCATCAGCCTGCTCACTTCAACGACAATACCATTATCGGACCATAGTTTGTGACCTGTCAGCTCAGCCACAACAAGGTCACGTAGCAATGAGTCTGCAACTCGAGTCCATAACAAGGTTGGTTCATCTGGGGCATGTTCAGGCCCAAGGAGTCGAACCGAGCAACGACATGAGGTCAATCAGTCTATATCAGAGAGGCATTGTCAGTCTTCAGCACGCACCAAAAGTTCTCCGTCTACATCGTCATCCTCCTCGTGTCGCCTGCCTCCTCTAGTAACGCTGAGTTTTTTGATATATTCCTCTACCTGCTGCGGAGTTGTGAAAAAATATTGTTTGCCCTGATGGGTCACTCTGAGTCGTGCCGGGTATAGGAGTGCATAGTCCACCTGCATGTCTCTAAGCTTTTTCTTTACTCCTAAGAACTTCTTCCACTGCTCCTGCACCATAGGGGTGAAGTCCGGGTACACTGAGAAGTTCACACCATCACACGTCAGGTTTTGGTTCATCCGCGCCACCCGTAGTGCCGCGTCGCGGTCGCGGTAGTTGAGCAACCGGGCAATAATAGGCCGCGGCGGTGCCCCTGGCTTGGGTTTTGGACCTAGGGAACGGTGTGCTCTTTCGACAATAAATTGACTGGAGAAGGCTTCCTTGCCCACTGCAGTTGTGAGGATTTTTTCGACATATTCTTCCATACGTCCAGTGTTGGTGGATTCCGGCACACCTATGACGCGGATGTTATTGCGCCTACTCCTCGCCTCCAACTCCTCATTCTTCGCCGCTATCACACGCAGGATGTTGTCCATTCTGGAAAGGCGCGTATCGTGGGATGCCGATGTGTCCTCCGAGGCCGAGATGCGTCACTCTGCTTCCGTCAGGCGTTCCTCATGGACCTCCATTTTTTGTGCGACCCCATCCATCCTTGAGGACAACCGATCCACCTTGTCCACTATTGTGGCGAAGCCCTGCCTCATCTCCTCCATCATTACTTGCATCTCAGGGGTCATGGATGTGGAGGGGGGCTCATTGCCTGATGATCCATGGGCACCGCCAGAGCCTGCCGCGTTTTGCAGCTGTTTCTTAGTGGCCGCGGGTTCAAAAGAGAGTTTAGGTTGCTTATTGTCATTCTTTCCCATTGTGCGTCGCTTGTAGGGGCTTGAGGTGCTCGGTGAGATGCGATTGGAGCAGTCCTCACTGCCCGGTGACAATCCCTTTTGCATCTGTACTTCTCAGTACAGTGTTTGCGCCAGTGGCAGCACCTTCTTTGCAAGGAGCGGTCTAGCAGTGCGCAGGTGATCCCCGCAATATGATGTGTCTCCAGCCCCAGTGACCGAAGCTATCTTCAATTGCTCATGAGGGGGTCAGATTTCCCACTCAGCTTCGTTGTGCGTGTGGCGGTTTGTGGTGTGCTAAGGATGATCAGCCAAGGTCCGTGCCGTGACAGAATAACCTCCCCGAAGCCACTCTGTAGGCGTCCTGCCACAGTCAGCACTCTACCACTGCGTCTCTCACCTCTGCTGGGTAGGCAAGGCCTGTGCCCCTCTGTTATCCGCTGCCTGCATCGACCGCTAGCATTGCGTGGGAGGTGCCTTGAGAGCAGCTGCAATAATCCCCAGCTCCTGGCCGGGGTTCGCCCCGTCTTCCACGGCGTCAAACAGCCCAGGCAAATGCACAGGATCTTCTACTAATATTCGTTCTTTAGGCCGCGCATGGTGTCGCCGCAGTATTAGTGATAAGTGCGCACCCCTGCGGACCTCCAGATACGCAGCGCATCCGCGACAGTGTAACAGCCACACACCTATGGGTGCTGTATGCCTTCAGTAGTTGAAATAGCCATTAATATGCCCTAGCTGCGCTCATGCAATCCCCTCTGCCTTATAGGGATACTCTCAGTTCGTGCTGGAGAGGCTCGGGGGGGGGGAAGTTCCACCATGCTGCCGGCGGGTAGCAACCTGTGAGGGGTCCGGTCTCAGGTAGTGTCCCACAGAAGGCTCCGGACGCCCCTCAACCCACAGCCAACAGCAGCGGCGAGCCTGCGGGTCAGGCAGCAGGTCCCGTCTTCACGTGCGGTCCCAGCAGGTCTCTGTTTCGCCGCTCAGTGCCCCTGCGCTTCGTAGTGGCCAGCAAGAGGCGAAGACTCACCGCCCTTACAGATTCGCCGAGCCTCGGCAGGTTCCGCACATCCCGGGCAGGCCGTTTTGCGTCTGAGGCCTGCTTTCCTCGTGGCGAGCCCTGGCCTCGCGTAGTGACGCGCCCAGGCTTATGCGCCGCCTCTCCGCAGCAGTGTGTCCCGGTCAGTCTTCACACTCGACGAAGTACGGCGTCAAACATCGGATCGCCTCCAAACTTGGACAGGATCTGCAGGACATATAGGCTCACACTCGCTGAAAGTTTCAGGTGGACACCTGCAGGATGGGAGGATAAAATCAGGATATTTCTGACCAGGCAGCCAGAGCCTCACTAAAGTGCGGCCATTATCTCGTGCGGCCTCTAGCGCCCCCGTCTCCCATGATTTCTGTAAAACTTTCCCTCTTAAACCTGTTCAAGTGATCGCCAAATTCAAAGACACCCTTTTCATTTCTGTCAACATGAAAAATCTTTGGAAAAACTAATCCAAGATAACACGTCCCAAACCAGTGATCCGGAAGGCTAAAGTATGCCTTGTTCCCACAGATAAAATAAATTCCAGGAAAAATAGGATCTTTTCCACCTTTAAATCCCCATCCCCCTACAATAAGATAAGTATCTTCACATTGACTAGCACCAACAAAAAAATTATCATACAATGTATTGTCTCTTCTGATGCCACTAACTGGTTCATATATATGTATATATATGTATAGCTGCATTAGTGTTAACTCCATTTAGTTTAGCATCTTCTATCTGCCAGAATTTGGAGTTAGCATGTTTAAGCACCTCATTTCTTTTGTAAACAGCCCTTCTCTCCTCAACCATATTCAGGAAAGTCTTTTCTTCTGCTCTCATTTTGCATGTTAAATTGTTTCTATAAGCATATTCATAGTTAAGTTCATTAGTTACCAAAAAGAATTCCCTCATCTTTTTCGCAGGCCTATCTTTATTTAAGCTACTTACAATCTTGAGATTTGCAAAAACCTCATCAAAGTCTGAGTAATAATACTCCAAACGACCAGTTTGATAGAACAGGCTAGCAATTACACTGCAGGTGATACCATATGTGAGGGGTAACATATTATAAGCAACCCCCTCTGAGACAGAAGCAGGAAGTTTCACACAGACATAACACTCTTTTACATTCATCACTTTAACATATTCGGATAAAAGCCTAGAAAATGAATTGCTAGAAAAATCTCCAACAGATCTATCCTGATTGATTTCAGGATTATGCTCTATAACTCTGCTAGACTTGCCAGCATGTTTTTCCTGTTTAGTCTCTGCCTTACTTGTCATGTTAGCTTTAAATTTCTGCTTATCAATACCAAAAGGGTATACTACTGCTAAATTTAGCCAAACCAAATTTAAAAGAACCACACAAATTATAGACATTTTGCAACATCTTTTCAAAATTGAACACCTTGAAGTATCAGAACTAGGCATCTTTAGATGATCAAAAAACAAAAATCTAATCAAAAATTAAAAAATGTATGTGTAAGTAAGTAAATGCTACTAAAATATTAATACTCCCTCCTTTTTTAATTTTTTTTTAAAAAAAGAAACCCTATAACAGCTTTTCTTCGACCTTGTGTCACATAAATGTGTATTTTTCTCAGCTAACACAATTTCTTCGACCTTGTGTCACCTAACATATTTTCTTCAGCCTTAAGCCAGGAAATTAGAATACTAATCTAAAATTAAACAACATCAATCATTATCACTAGCTTCTTCCAAATCTTCTTGACTGCTACTCCCTACCTCAACAGTTGGTGGGATAATTATGTATGTCCACTCTGGGGACTTATACTTTTGATTCGGCTTTATCACTCTTCTTGTCTTGCGAGTGATTACTTCAATTTTCTTGTTTTTCTCGTCTTTCTTATCAGAGTCTCCTCCTTGACTAGAAATTTCATTTATCTGCTCCTTTGACTTTTTAACTAATCTGAATTTCAGATTATCTTCTGGCCAAATGTCTCCTCTTCTCAAGACCTTTTTCTTTGGCACTGTTTCATTTGATTCCCTTTTCCAAGATCTTTTTCTGAATTTTCTTATTTCAGATTCTTCATCACTTCCCTCTGTATCTGTTTCTGAGACTTCAAATCTGTACCTGGGAACTTCTTTACTCGGCAGCTTCACTCCTTTCGGAACATCATCCCTACTGCTGGTACTTGGCAATTCTTCCTCTTCTTCAGGAATCACCTTTAGCTTCCCATTTTCAGAATTCTTGCTCCTACACACAGAGCTACTTCTTTGCCTTTCAATACTCTCCTGGATTAGATTTCAGTCTTGCTCAGAGTCTTCTGCTTCTGAATCTTCTTTTTCTTTTTGAGATTCTTTTTCTAGCAGGTTTCCATCAACATCTCGTTCTTCCATTACAATTTCCAGATCTTCTTCATTCAAGTTCTGATTTGCATCTAGACTCTCCAGATGTTGATTTTCTTGTTGATCATCAGATCCTGGATCTTCAGGATCTCCTTCTGAATCAGAGTCAGTTGTTGTCTCACTTTCTTCATCAGAAGAAGTATCAGGAGCTGGTACACGAATAGTGTGACTTGCATGCACCCACCTTTTCAAGCCTCTACTTTTAACAGCATTTGTTGTGACAAGAATTACTCGTCTTGCCTTTTGCCATCTAGGTACTAAACAGTTTCTCCTTCGATGTACCTTTGTTCTCACCCAGTCTCCAGGCAACAGATCATGTGCTTGTTCTTTCTCTTTTGTTATTACATCTGTTCCCACCTGGTGAAATACAGAATTAACTACATCAGGGAGATTCTGACAGTATTCAATGATTGCACTATCATTAATACTCAAAAGCTTGCCAACAGGAACAAATGCTTGCCTCATTACTCTACCCATTAAGATATCATGAGGACTAAGGCCTGTCTTTTTTCTCTGGTGTACTTCTCAAAGACATCAGAACAAGTGGAAGAGCATCTGTCCACTTCACTCCTGTGGCTAGACACATTTTTGATATTCTGTTTTTGATTGTTCCATTTATTTGCTCTACAACACCCGATGCTTCTGGTCTGTATGCACAGTGTAATTTCTGTTCAATGTTTAGAGCTTCACAAATTAGCTTCAGCAATCTGTTTTCAAAATGCGTTTCACGATCACTTTCAATAGTTACTGGAAATCCGTACCTAGGTATGATCTCCCTCAAAAGTAATTTTGCCACAGTGACTGAGTCATTATGACGAGTTGGGAAAGCTTCCACCCATCTTGAAAACAGACAAACAAACACAAGCACATATTTCAGCTTATTGGGCTTTGGCATGTCAATGAAATCCATTTGTAACCTTGTAAAAGGACCACCCTCCCGACCTATGGTTCCTGAACTTACAACAGTTCTCCTATTAGGATTCATTTGTTGACAGATCAAACATCTTTGGCAAAGTGACTCTGCTATGATTCTGAATTTTGGACTGAACCATGTTTCTCTGAATAATCTGATCATGGAATCTCTCCCTAAATGCCCTGGACCATGGTACATCCGTGCCATGTCAGCAATCATGCTATTTGGCAATACTGGTCTGCCATCTTTGTAGACCCAAACTCCATCTTCCTCTCGCTGTCTGCACTCTGCTTTTAACCATGTGTTTTTCTCTTCATCATTTGCTTCATCTTGTAATTCTTTTACTCCCTGCCATGTTTCAACTACAGATATTAGCATGAGAGAGTTCAACATGTGACTTTTGTCTTTTTCCCGATTGATTGAATAATTTTTCTTTGCACAGTATCTTGCAATCTCATCTGCGTAAGCGTTACCTTTAGTAATGTAATCTTCTCCTTTTTTATGAGCTGCACATTTCACAACAGCAATTTGCTCTGGTAATTGAATGCCATCGATCAATCTCTTGATCAATTTTGCATTTCTGATTGGCGTTCCCGCAGAGGTCAAATAACCTCTTTGAGACCAGAGTTGACCATAGTCATGAACTACGCCATACCCATATTGACTATCAGTCACTATGGTTACCTTTTTACCAGCTGCTCTTTCACAGGCTCGAATTAAACCAAGTAATTCAGCAATTTGAGCTGATCGAATTCCATCAAGAGGTGAACCCTCTATAACATCTGAAACTGCACACACTGAGCATGCTGCTCTCAGAATTCCCTTGTCTGTTCTTAGACAAGAACCATCAACAAAGTAGACCAAATCAGATTCAGGTAAAGGAATATCTTTTATGTCCTGTCGAGGTTTTGTGCAATAATCTACAACATCCAAACACTCATGATCAATATCAATTTCATTACTTACCTCAGTAACAACACTGTCCATCAATAATGTAGAAGGATTTAAATTCACACATCTTGCAATAGAAACATTATCTGATCCCAGAATTGTTTTCTCATATTTTGTCAATCTGTTACTGGTTAGATGCTGAGGTTTGCTTCTGGTAAGAAGAATTTCAACTGTATGAGGTACATATACCTTTACAGGATATCCCATAATGATACCTTTGCTTTGTTCAAGACTTACACTTGTTGCAGCCACTGCTTTTAAGCAACCTGGCAAAGCTTTTGCAACAGGGTCCAAAACAGCTGAGAAATAAGCAATTGGCTTTCTCAGTTTCCCATGTCTCTGGATTAGGACTGACAATGCACAACCTTCCCTTTCGCTGCAGTACAGCTCGAATTCTTTCTCATAATCTGGCATGCCCAAATCTGGTGCTTCACACAAACTTCTTTTTAACTGTTCAAAGGCTTCTAATTCTGTTTTTGACAATTTGATCAGATCTTTTATGTCTGCTTTTGTCAATCTCTGCAGTGGTTTTGCAATTACTGAAAATCCACTAATCCACTGACGACAGTATCCAACCATTCACAGAAACATTCTGACCTGTCTTTGAGTTGTTGGTGGCTGTATTGCTCTAATCATTTTAATTCTTTCAATAGTCACTTGTCTAATTCCCTTTGCAATTCTGTGACCAAGATATTTTACCTCTTGTTTGCAAAACTGTACTTTTGCAGGCGACACTTTATGTCCCTCATCTGCCAAATGATTTAAAAGAGTAATGGTGTCAGTTACACAATTTTCTTGTGTTTTTGCTGCCACGAGCAAGTCATCATTATACTGCACCAATGTCGAATTTCCAGGCAAAATCAAATCTTCCAGGGATTTCTTCAATAACTGATTAAAGATAGATGGACTCTCAGTAAACCCCTGTGGGATACGACACCATGCTAAAATGCGGTTCTGGAACCTAAATGCAAAAATGTGTTGGCTCTCTGGATGCAGTGGACCTGTAAAGAAGGCATTACATAGGTCAATGACCGTATACCATTCTGCATCGTGCGGAATCTGGTAAAGAACAATTGGACAACATGGGACCACAATTTGGTTAATTTTCCTTAAATCCTGAACAATTCTGTAAGTTCCATTTGGTTTTTTAATACCCATAATCGGTGAATTACATGGACTACTCTCAATTTCTTTTAACACACCTTGACTTATGAACTTTTCAATCACAGGAATGACACCTTCTATTGTTTCAGCTTTCATTTTATATTGAGGAACATTCAGGAAATCTATTCCTTGTTTCATAGTAATTTTCACTGGATACACATTTTTCATAAGACCCATATCATTTCCAGTTAGGTCCCAAATTTCTGGTTTAACTGGCTTTTTGAGCTCTTCTGGCAAATTATTTTTGTCAAAGACAGGAAATAATAATTTCCTTTCTTCTTCAACCATCAACATTGTCAATTTGTAAAGACCATCTACTTCTGATGTTTGTAACTCAATGCCATCTGGTGAGCAATATATCTTGCAATTCATCTTGCACAATATATCACAACCCAACAGATTTACAGGATTGCTGTCACAAACCAGAAACCTGTGTTTATCTATGAAATTCCCTATTTCAACTTTTACAGGCTCTGTCAAATTTGTCTTGATTTGCTGATTAGCTACACCTACAACTTGGATGCACTCACCAGAGAGAGGAAGGTTCTCAATTTCTGTTGATGTAACAGTAGAACGGGTAGCACCTGTGTCCACAAGAAAAGTGACATCTACGTCATTCACTTTACCATTAACAAATGGACCAGACTCATCTACCTCAAGAGGGGGTCCAAGCACACACTCATCCTCCTCTCTCAGGCACCGTCATGAGTAATCATCAGATGAATCACTTTCTTCCTTATTTTTCACCCAAAACTGTTGTGAGGCATTTGACAAATTCACCTTTGACACATTATTTACCTGATTACCACCACAGAAACCTGTTTCTGGTGTGAACCTTTGAGCATTTACACAGTTTGGAAATGGTGCTTGTGGAATCTGGCTCTGCTGAATCTGGCTCTGCTGAATCTGGCTCTGCTGATTCGCTACCTGTCGCTGTAGCTGTCGCTGCTGACTGAACTCGTTTAACTGCTGCTATAGCTATTGCTGTTGCTGCTGATTTAACTCACTCTGCATCTGTGGATTCAATTAAGTATTTTTAAAATTTCTGGGCGGGTTTTTACACTCTCGCTTCCAGTGTCCAATTTCGCCGCAATTAAAACATGGGAGCTTCTGTTTCAACTCTTCAACATTTACATTAAATTTAGGCTTATTATTAAAATTATTTTGAAATTTGCCTTGATTCTGCTGCACATTTTTATTTTCAAAAGCCATCTGCTCTTGCTCAGCTACTTTCACTTGTGCCCACATAGCTTTCTCCTTAAGATTCTTTTGTTTGGCGTCTATCTCGTCACTGCAATATTTTGCCTTTCTCAGAATGTCATCAACTGAAAGTGATTGCCAGCACACAATTCCGTTTTTAATCATTTCACCTATTTCAGGTCTCAGACCGTAGACAAATCTGTAAATAAAGTGGCTCATGTCCTTTTCACTCAACTTTTCATAGCCACTATACTGTTTGAAGACTAACAGTAACCTCTCATAAAATGAATGCACTGATTCTTTCGGCTCTTGATTTGTTCTATCAATCTTAACCCAATCTACTTCTTTCGGGGGAATTTTTCCTTTCAGCCAATATATTACTTTATTGTATAAATCCATTACATCTTTTGATGGGGCACCTGTAATTGTGTCTCGGGCAGGTTCTTCTTTTGGCCACTCCACAGAAATGTTGCATTCTGTCCAAAGATCTGAAGGCACAACAATGTCAAAGAATCCATCCAGATCGATCCACAGAACGTTTGACACCTTTATGAATCTGTCTACCTGTCGATACCACTCAACAGGATTCTCTCTCAGGCGAGGAAAATCATTAGTAAACAACAGTATATCCTGTCTTGACCAAGGGACATGCACATACCTTCCACCTGCTATTTCCCTCATTGGAAATTCTGAAACAGTTTCACTTCTGATCCTTTTGTCCTGTTCTTTATTCTTTGACCATTTTATTTTCCATTTGCCTAATTCACCTAATTTTTTCAGGAAGACAATCAATTCTTTAATATGGGTTATTCTTCCAGCAATATTGAGACTATCAATATCCTTTTCAGAAAAATCCACTCTGTAATGTTTCTTCAAATGTTTCTGTTTGCTCAAATCAATTTCTAATTCAGCAGCCATTTCTTCCAATTGCTAATACCTGTTTTTCGTTTTCCACTGGATGCTCTTGCAAATAAAAAGTAATTCATCATCCTGATACAATTTTAGACTGTCATACCAATTGTGCTAATAATTAATTCTTCCAAATCAGCTTTTAATTTTGCAACATCAAGCTTCTTTAATTCAGGTGCTTCTGGAAACAATGCATTTTGTGTTAAATCTATTCTGTTCAAGTTTCTCTCTGAAGGGCCTGGATCTGATTCTGCAACAGATGGTGTCTGATAATCTGTTAAACTTCGATTTAACGTTAAATTTGGCATCATTGATTTTTCTCTATGAATCTCTGAAAGTTCTGAATAAAATTTCTCAGCCACTTTTTGAATTTCTGCATTTAATGGAACTGTCAAGGCAGAATGTCTATTTTCTCCCTGATCAAAAACTGGTACAACAGGACCAATTGTTACTGGCACTGTCACTGCTTCCATGCTTTTTGTTAATTGATGAATTAAATCTTCTTTTGCTCTATTATAACTGGAAATTTCTGGCATATCAGCAAGGATTCTTTCTGAATTTCTCGGAAAATTGTTTCTCTGTTCTGGGATTCTATTTCCTCTGGGTGTACTAGAATTATTTATCGACCCTACTCTTTCAGGTAATTTTAAAAATCTGGGTGAACCTTCATCAGCTTGCCTAGGAGGTGCACTTGGAGAAGTTTCTGTAGAAACTCTCGGACTCGATCGAGAATCTGCCTGATAAGGTGGCGGTTTGCGTTTAGTAACATAGATGTCTTCTAAAATTGCATCATCTAATTCTTCATCAAGTTTACTTTTCTCTTGGTTATTCTTTTGACCTGGGTCTCCAGTGATGATTATTCTCACTGGGTACAGACCATCATACATGTCTGCTTTTCTCCAACGCCTTACTTTGTCTTCATGTGTTTCCCTATTTAGAATCTGCTTTGAATTTCTAGGTGCTGAACATTTGCTTTCACGTTCGAGTTCCATCATCTCAACTTCCCATTCAACTAAAGCTTCAAATTGTGTAGGTCTAGGCTTAGGCACAAGATCCATCATTTTTTCGCTCAGGTTCCTCAAAACTTTCATATTAAATGACCCATCCTCCAGCCATGCTAATACGCCATCCTTTTGTGTATAATGCATCCAATTTTCAAACCAAATTACAGTATGATAACCATACTCGCCTTCCATATAGGCTGCGGTTGTTTTGTACTTATGAAGTAATTTTCCACCACGCGTTTCAATTTTCTTGTCAGGTTTAAATACATTTTTCATTTTCTGAAACCATGTAGGTTTCTTTTTCTCACAATCGTACCAATAACTCATGATTTAAATTAAAATCGCTTATTCCGAAAACGTTCGAAATGTTTTCTCGGTGTTCCGCTTCTCCAGCCAATCCGTGCGCGAAAGACACCAACAAGCCAATCAAGTTAAGCCACGTCACCACCTTGCTCAACCAATAGAAACACAATATTCAGAACTGACCAATCTGGTATTAGCTCGTCACTGTCACGTGAACCAATCAGTGCGCTTGCTGTGACGTATGTTAGCCAACCACAGCGCGAACCAAAATGACGTACACTGTCGCTGCAGCTTCGCTATGTGTTACTCCGTAAACTCACCCCTCCTTTACAAAAAATTTTCACAGCGCCATTTTGAACAATGCTTTTCCAATGAATTTTAAATTAGTAACTACAAATGAACAAACCACTTGTCTGTTTCGCTAAATAAAGTTATAGTTTTACAAACATACAGAATCCTTTCCGCATGAAATAGACGACGCTATTTTCACAAATCATTCACGCATACAAACGGAAAACCCTGATCATATACACACAAAATCTTGGCAGGACTTTAACCAACCATAGAAATTGTCAAACATTAATAAGAATAGACGACGCCATCTTACCCTTCACTCAAGTTTGAATAAATCTATTACTCTTTTCACAGTGAGTTTTAAAACAGGCTCACCAGGTCCCTATGCTCAATGCTACGATTTCATAGACAATCCTCACTATACATTTAACCAGTCACATCTAAAGTCCCTAAACTTGTATTGTACGTCCACAACACTTTGCGATATATTCTATACCACAATTTTGAAACAGAACAAATGCACTGTGTAACTTTTCTAGCCACACTACTCTTTTGCCGGCAAACAACCAGGAATTTTTCACACTGCTGGAAAAATCCTTTCGACTACATTCAACAAGTAGACAAACTTAACAACATGTTTTAGACATGTATCCTGTGTAATTAGCATGTAACATGTCAGTTACCATAGCAACTGAACTCTGCTACCAGAGATTTGATCCAGCGTCACTAAAGAAATTCTGTCTCTGTTACACCATTCACTACCTAATACTCACCAAACTATTAATAATACCGAGGCCCATGAATCTGAGACAGAAAATCGGAGGGCTGAATCATGTGGCCTAATTGAACACTCTATTCAATCTGGAACTATGTACATTATATACAACTGCAGTATAACATTTTAATCATCACTATTATAAGGAAAACATATAATTAGACCACTGTGGCCAATGGATTCGCTATTGGTAACGACTAAAATTAATCAAGACCAGCTTGACATTTTAAGTCTTTTATTTTTTAAATTTCAGAATTAAAGTTTCAGTTTCAAAATCTTTATTAACTCTTTTATTAATAGCAAACATTTTTAATAATTCAAAATTAACAGTTAGTTTATTGGCACAAAGGTCGGGCACTACAAAATTTTGCTCAAGATGAATGAAAAACATAAACCTAAATCCCTAAATAAGCTTTCTGACCTGCAAAGAAAAAGACATTCAAATTTGCATAGCTCTTACGTGTCCAAGGTAAAACGGACAGCACTTCGCCCTCAGGAACAGTCAGCCCCGCTCCCCTCAAAGGGCTAAGTTCTTATACTTTTTCTGACTCACTAATCTACCTAAAACGATATATTTTTATTAAATCCAGCAACCTGATTGGTTGCTGTCCATCAGACCACCGAGAGGCCACCGCATCAAAATTCTATGACATCAGCTGTCATTGTCCATTGACATGAAGCGACACCGGCTTCCACAAGTGAGCAACATTTATACTAAAAGTTCATTTTCCCTCCAGGACTTTAGCCAAACTGCCTCTGCTTGCTTCCTCGGCCTTGATAAGTTTACTTTCGGAGCACATCCCAGCACAAAAGTCTTTGTTTGAGCTTCAGTTTATTTCAAGAAAGTAGAAAATATTCTACGTAAATGCTTCAACATGGCTTGGCTCCTTTCAGTCAGGCCAACCGAGGTTCTCCAAAACTAGGCCTCAAGCCTTTCACACGGGCTAGTATTTAAACAAACATAAAAGAGTAATTAATTCAAGCAATGCAATCCCTTCTGTTACCCACCCTTCATTGCTAAAGTTGAACCCATTAATATATGTCACCTAGCAAAAGCTTACAGAAAAAGCAGCACATTTATTATCAACCATTCTTCATAATGTCCAGCAGGATTCTTCAGAAATCTGAAAAAGATAAAAAGATGACAAACACAACATAGACAAAGACATAGACTCACACATAATGCACAAAATAAGCACAAGCCATTTTGAATCAGCCGCATTAATATTGTCAAAGACAAAAGGACAGACAAACTACATTAATTATTGTGTTAATAAAACATACTCGCAAATGCAACATGAGCACATTAACATTAGTCCCACGTATGATGTAATGTAAACTTTAATCTAAATTGATTTAGTATAACAGATCATGCAATAACTCATTAATTCATTAGTTCATGTTACAGGGATTAAATTTCACAAGCTTAATTCTAAACCTCGCTCCATCAGATCTTTAGAGATTTTGGATAAGAAGACATGTAGTTTCATCTGCTCTGTGAGATTTGATATGAAAGAACTAAGGGACATATTAGCAAGGAGATGCGATAATCATTGCAAATAGTGCTTAGCGCAATTTGCATTACCCCAGTCTATCGCGACTGACGCTGGAATCTGGGGATCATGGTTCGATCCCCGGCGGCAGGTTAGCCATGCACCATGTGACTCTGGGCAATAGCTTGCTTAATCTTCCCGACGGCCCCCAGCGCCTAGAGACCCTTACGGGTGATTGTGCGCTTTACAAATGTGTATTATTATTATTATTATTATTATCAACGCTTTTCACCAAGGTGATGTAAAATCCAGCGATAGATGGTGAGAAGCGGCATTAGCGTGCGAAAATCAGCGATAATTATCCTGCAAGAACGAAAACCTCGATAATAGGCAGGTGTGGACCTAGCCTTTCAATCCTCCTCCCATGTTACAGATAGCTAAGTAGAGTTAACATCCAGCGTTAAAGGGGCCTTAGCGCGACTTTAACCGCATCGCTGCGGCGGTTATTTTTCCGCTGTGCGGCATTTTGATAAATACCGCGTTACATGACGAGCTCAGCTCGTCATCCGCACACGACCACCGTGGCGGATGACGAGCTGAGCTCGTCATCAGCAGCGAAGGGGTTAAAAATGGCTTCGCAGGTCTGGGGCATCCTTGTAAATATAGCAAAGCTGTGTTTGTGAGGTTATCCCATGATGTTATGTGGGGAACGCATACTTTGCATGTCATCAGGGCAGGACTGGCTACCGGGCAGTTTGGAATACTGCTGAGCTGGGGGTGATTTTGTTCATGGAGACCTGCGTGTGCTAAACGAAATTCGTTTTGCATTAATTATTTCGAAGCACACGCAGGTCTCCATGAACGAAATCAGCCCCCACCACAGTGAAAGCAGCCCCCAGCTCGGCAGCATTCCAAACTGCCCGGTAGTCAGTCTGGCCCTGCATGCCATTAGCTATATGGGTCGCTGACATGCAAAGTAGCAAGGAAATACGCGCTAACGCTTGTTAGCGTGTCTTTGTAAATAGGGTGATAACCAAATCGCCGCTTTTTCGACACATAGTGCCGACAAAGCGGCGATATCTCCATTGATGATAGGCCCTTAAACTATTTAAGCGCTGTTCTTTTAGTCCCATAAATCCCAAACTGAGTTAGAACTATATTATTTTCCATCCATTCCATTCCATTCATGCCACTGATGCGCAAATGCAAAGTCCAGGCCCTAATCTCTGCAGTCAGCAAATGTTCTCTATGTGTATTTGGATAGTTTTGGTGCTTATGTGTGGTTTGAGACCGGAGTGGAAATCACTGAGGAGTTTGGTTTGCTCAACTTGTAAGGAGACCACCATTTCAAGAAACTTTGATTAAGGTGGTAGGCAGGTTTTAGGCAGGAGAACAGCCACACACTTATCCGGTCATCTCAACGAATGGTCAGTTTCTATATCAGTGAGGTAACAATGCCACGCTTTTATTTACAATGTTCGTGATGCACTGCAAAAACCAGCAGTGCCTGATGAGATTATAGACTGGAATAGTTTTACGTCACATAGCGTTTCAGGATGTTCTGATCATGATGACTTTGGGCAGACATGCTGGCCTCTGTCTCTTTCTGAGGTATTGAGGTAAAATTGGGGGAACAAAGCATGTCTTATATTTCTAGATACAACAGAAGCAAGAGAGTGATGTTTGTAGGTCATGTTCGTGTTCTGGAACACATTAAACCGTAAAAAACAAAGTTTTACAGCTTATTATGCATGTTGTGAGGGCATAGAGGGCGTAATTTAATATAATGACAATGTTTCTTGCGTTCACTAAGTATATCTAGTTTTCCAGACATGGTTTGTAATGTACTATTTGCTCAAGAAATTGCATTACCAAAATATAGTTTACGGTCCCATAACGAAAGGGCACACACGTAAGCATGGTTTACACTGTATGTGTCATACACTTGAAAAGAGTTGAAGACAAAAAGTAAAATAAAATGTAAGTCTGCAACTCAAACAAAAGTTATGTTGAAAAGAAGATATGAAAAACAACAGAACAGTGTACATGGTTAATAAATAATACTGAAAAAATATTAAAGTATTTGGTTTCTAGGTGAATTTATAACTAGCCTGTAAAAATTCACTTTTCTCATATAATTCAGCGACTTAAATGCAATCAAAACAATCATACTTTCGCAGTAATTATTTTCAGGTGAAGCTCCACACAAACAAATGTATGAGTATTTAAGGAAATTGCGATTAACGGTCTTAAAATTCGTATAATAAAACTGCTGCAATTTGCAGCTTATTGAGGTGATCCAGAAAACACAAATGTTTGGGACCCGTTGACAAAGTTTGTTGCTACTTTTAAGTGTCCACATCTTGATTCACAGAATAGAGATCAATGGAATTTTTAAAGCACAAGTGAAAGCATGATGGCAGAAAATCCACCAGTAAGGCAAGACCGCCCTCCAGTTTTAACGGGAGACCTTTCACGAGTCACAAACATTTTGCAGGACATTTCCCATCCTGCGAACACATTTGAAACAACTCACGTCTAAGGAATAAGTAAGGGCCTTTGCAAGGATAGAAAGGGAAGGGAACTCCCTTATGGTTCTTTGGTTTTGAGAAAGGGGTTTCTATGCAGCAAAAACAAATTCTCCCGCTGTCAGACCCGAGTCTCTGAGATTGAATGAGAGGGCCTTCTTAATCACTATGATTTAAAGATATTCATGTTTGTTGCTGGATACATATCTTTTTTATGTTTAAACATTTCATGAAGTAGGAGGCGTTGCAGCGGGATGGATTTGCTGTGTGCATGTCGTTGGTGCAAACTAAAGTACAATCTGCACTCTAGTGGATGGACATGTAGCTGATGTTTAACACCAATAAATCATGAATGCATCAATAACAACGAAGCACATTAGGACTCAGAAGGATGACATAGAGTAGGAGATTTGCAAACTATGATGGTTAATTAACATATTCGTAAAGTTACAAATTCAAATCATTCAAATGGTCATATAACAATGATACTCATATAAATGCACTGTTCACTATAAGTTACAGCAAAATAGAAAATTCAAAGACAGACTTTTTAAAATTGTCGTAACTATTTCAAGCAAATTCAGGGGAATATTACCAAGGGCCATTATCGCAGCTTTATCAGGACTTTTTCCCGCTAAAGCGGTGATAATTTGATCGCCCAATTACCAATCTGGCTCTAACACTAGTTAGCGACAGCTAGTAGGCGATAGCGATCATCTTGGGGCCCGCTTTGCATGTCAGCGATAATTATCGCTAATGACATGCAAAGTGGGCATGCCAAGATGTTAGCGACTGGAAACAGTCGCTGATATCGCTATCTCCTATTACCAACAATGGCTTAGTTTTGGAAATATTCGCGCTAAGCTCGAATATCTCCAAAAGCTAACGCCTGCCCAGAGCAGTTCTTAGCCATGTTATCCAATGGAAGGTGGATAACATGGCTAAGAGCATTGTCACAATAATGTGTGAATATCGCTGTATTTACAGCAATATTCACGCACTTTGCCTGCTTTTTATCCTTTTAGAGATATACCTTGCTAATAGCAAGTTATCTCTGCGATAAAAACAGATGAACCGCGGTGATAATATTATCACCGCTGAGCCTACTTACCCATAAATATCGCTGTAGGTTGGTAATATGCCCCTCAGTTTCATGTGAAGGGAAGATTCTCTACTATCCTAAGCTAAAGGAAATCAGGAAATTCGTGAGAGAAGTCTAGCAGAAGGTGTCAACTAGTAAAGACTCTGACAGGCAAATTCAATCAAAGATTCAGTCAGGTAAATGAAAATTGATTTGCTTAGATGTCTAATTCTAACAGCAGAAAAGTAGGGCATCTAAACTAAAGAGAATGGAAAAAGGCATCTGAATGTAACTAAATTAGAAATGCTCAATGTAATTATACAATTCTCGAGAAGATAGAACACTCCCCTTGGTTCTCATGTAGAGCACACAGATCAGGTTCCAACCTTCCTCAGTAAGACCGTTGCACCCTTCTTACCAGCCATCCAACAATGGAAGGTTTCAGCTGCATGACTTTCAAAAGCTATCTATCAGTCAGTTTGTCCTCATCACAGGTGCAGAGATTCATTATTCATATGTCAGTCAAACAGATGAAAATAACTAGTTCTCACAGAAACTACAACTTTGTGTAACAATCTAATTGACACAAAATACTGTAGCTTGGCTCATGAAATGAGAGAAAGAAAGAAAGAGACCATCAGCCAAAGCACATTTTCATGTCAGTGTGAGTCGTTTAAACCAAGGCCTACACTGACTATGGCTAACTTAACATGAGCCTCACACTTTATACATGTGTACATGACGTGCAAGTTAATATATATGTCAAACAAAATGGAAAATAGGTCACCAGAGGCAAATTATTTTTATTTAGAACATGTGCCACAATCTCTTTTCAGGCCATGTTTCACTATGTGCTGGTAGGGGCATAGCTAAGTTGGTGAGATTCAGGAGGTCTGAATCTCAAATTTCCCAAATATAAAATTAGTAGGCCACAGGGTGAATATATGAGGTGACAAAGGTCTTCTATGGACTGTTACCATGATGAGCAGGGTCAGTACTGATCTGCATTAGGTGGGCCTCAGGGGCTGTTTTAGTGTTTGGCGGATATGTACTTGTTTGCAACAGCGATGGGGCACCAAATCTGCCAAACTCAAGGTACGCTTGCCCAACGTTCAGTTGGAAGATTGCAGACTTTAGTCCTATGGAGTACATTTTATTTGTCAGGGTGAAACTTTCTTCGACAGCCTGACGGAGTAGGTGCTATTCTGATCCTCTACCCTATATAGAGTGGATGGTCAGAAGGCTACTTCTTTAAAATCCATCACCACCAGGTATATCTTAGAGGTGAGGAAGAGTTAAAAAAAAAAAGAAAACTGACCTCTAGACCATAAAAGAAAACTGGTGTTGGTGTAGTTCATTTAAAAAAAAATATATAAATTCCTGCTTTGAACGTTAGTATTAAAAAAAAAACTTTGATAAAGTTTGATGGCCAACCTTCATGTTTCACAGTGCTATGCATTAAACTTTTCCTACACTGAAAGGACCCGCCATGACGAGGGTTCCTACCAATGTATGGCAATGTCCTTTGACCTGGCTGATCTCTCTAAATTTGGCAGGCAGAGTAAAGCATATTGCTGAGCCCCTGACTGTCGCGCCACTATCAGGACTGGGGGTTCAATGGTGGTTGCGGAGGTGCAATGGCGGTCTGGCCACCATAGTCATAATTGAGCAGTCATACCATCAGTGCGGCAGTGAGTGCACCGCCACTGCTGTCCCCCCACAAGTCTGGCAGTCCTCAGACTGCCAGACTCATAATTAGGCACTAAGGGGTCAAGAGTATATGGAAAGAAGGACGAAAATGCACACTTCATAAATGGAAAATCTACAATGTCCAGCATGTCCCTGCATAGAACAAAAGGGAAAATCATAAATTGATAGATGAGGTTACTTCTGCCCCACACATAATTCAGCTGGACGAAGTGGGGATGTGCTATGAGGGAGCATATATGCCTTGGTGGCCAAACAAGATAAGGCGAGAAGCAGAATTCTGGGCTTGATGTGAACAAAACTATAAAAGGGAATGTGTTGCACAACCACACAACTTGCAAAAAATGGAAGGTGCACTCAATGAGAGTCCAAAGGAAAGGAAGTATATTGTATATCTTCTCCTTTATTAGCAGTTTTTTTCAAATACAGGCACAGCCAACGCGTTTCGTTCCATTAACCTTGTGGAACTTCGTCAGGGCGAATTGATTCAGTACTGAAATTGGGGTCTATACAGACCCGACTAGTGGATCGCAAAATAGTGGCCTCCAGGTATTCAAAGGCATATAACCTAATATTCGCGAAGATGGTATCCTGTTATTCCCCCGGGACGCCGCCACGAGACGCTACATGAATTTGGAGCACCCAACTGCAGGTGCACAGTGGTTATCACCGCGAACACCGAGTTTTATTACGGACCGGTGACCTCTTCCTTTTTGTATTGATGCCAACATGGGAGCCTGGCACTAGGGGGAATAACAGGATACCATCTTCGCGAATATTAGGTTATATGCCTTTGAATACCTGGAGGCCACTATTTTGCGATCCACTAGTCGGGTCTGTATAGACCCCAATTTCAGTACTGAATCAATTCGCCCTGACGAAGTTCCACAAGGTTAATGGAACGAAACGCGTTGGCTGTGCCTGTATTTGAAAAAAACTGCTAATAAAGGAGAAGATATACAATATACTTCCTTTCCTTTGGACTCTCATTGAGTGCACCTTCCATTTTTTGCATTTGGATCTTTTGACCTAAACACCTACTGGTAGCAGGTGTAGGAAGAAGGTTTGCACCGACCCAATACTTAGAAACACAGAACTTGTAGTGCTTGACCCTGTCTGCTGCCTTGACCCTTTCTGGTTTTCAACCACACAACTTGCTCAGGCCTCAGAAAAATGGAATGTTCTTAGACTATGCAGGGAATCACTATATTGAGTTATATGCAATATGCATCCAGCACATACGCCCAAACACAAAACACACCACAGATAAGCAGTGAAAAGTGAAGGACCTAAATATGTGAAGTGCTTAATTTGTAAATATAGAGATAAATAGATAAATAAATAAGTGGAGGGTTCACAATTTTCTGAGAAACCAGCCCTCATGTTGCCACATGCAAGGATTGCTAGATACCAAGGTAACAAAGACTTAATTGAACCTCATGCCACTTTCTTACGCTGCATTTCCTTTCTCTATATTTCATTCTCACAGGTTCTTTTTCATACCTGCTTTCCCCCTTTTTCACTCTTTTCCCATTTTGCTCTTCCTCCTTGTTTCCTCCATTTTCTACCTTTCTTTGTCTTGCTGTATGTCCAAGTCCAATGATAAAAAATATGTCTCAGATCCCAAAATGGGTGCTGGCACCCGCCATCTGCAACCTCATGCATAAATTAACCCCTTCGATACTCATGACGGAACGGTACCATCATGAGCATCGGTGCCCCTGTGCTCCTTAAGGAACCATTCCGTCATGAGGACAGGGGCACGAAATCCCTCTGCTGCAGACAGGAGAGGGATTTCTATTTCTCCCCTGTGACCTTGGGAGCTGGGGAAGAGCTTCCCCAGCTCCCGAGACCCCTCCACAGTTTCTGTGATTTGATGATCAGCACGCACGCCGCGCTGACTTTATTTCAGAGAAACCGAAACTGAAATTAGCCTTTTTGCTCATTTCAATTTCACTTTCTACGTTCTCACTAGGCTATCTCAGCTCCCTGAGCACGTAGAAAGCCGGTAGAGGTATCATTGGAAAGGGGAGATGGGTACCCCTCCCCAGTGGGTCCCTGCTTGGGGAGGGGATTTTTTTGGTGCATTTTTCTTAGTGTGGGGGCTCTCTGAGACGGGCACGCCAATGGCCCCACCACCATTACATCCTTTCTGCCCCCCCTGGGGGACAGATGGGGCAGTAGCACCAATCAGCCCCCCCCAAGGAGCACAAAGCCCACTAAACACCAGGGATTATTTTTTTTGCACCATTTTTTTAGGGTGGAGGCTGCCCGAAACGGGCACTCCAATGCCCTCACCCCTACTACCATTACAGCCGTTCTGCCCCTACAGGGGGGCAGAAAGCCCACTTGAAGCCAGGGATTTTTTTACATAATTTTTTTAGGGTGGGGGCTGCCCGAAACGGGCACGCCAATGGCCCCACCCCACCACCATTACAGCCTTTCTGCCCAGGGAAGATGGGGCATTGGCCCCTAATCTGTCCCTTCGGGAGGGCAGAAAGCCCACTTGACGCCAGGGATGATTTTTTGCCCAATTTTTTAGGATGGGGCTGCCTGAAACGGGCACCCCCCCCACAAAAATGACAGTCTTTCTGCCCCCCACCCCCCGACTCAGATGGGAGCTGCAGCTCCCAATCTGGCCCCCTCGGGGGGCAGAAAGCCCACTAGAAACCAGGGATTTTTTTTATTTGTGTAGGGGTAGGATTCTGAGTTAGGAAACATTGGGGGACCCACGCAAGCCATACCTACCTGGAATCCCCTGGATGTCTAGTTTTCAGAAATGTGTGGGTTTGGTAGGTTTCCCTCGATGGCCATCGAGCAAAACCAGGTCATTTTAAGATAGAGCAATTTTTATGTTGCCTCAATACGTTTTGGGCCCTTGCCTGTCGCTCCCACACGAGTGAGGCACCATTTTTATCAGGAGACTGGGGGGAATGCTGAATAGTAGGAAATTTGTGTCAGCCCAGTGATGCCACAACTTTCCCACACAAAAATGTGCAAAAAAAGTGATTTTTTTTCAGCTAAATTTGAGGTTTGCAGGAGATTCTGGCTAAGGAAACGTTGGGGGATTCATGCAAGCCATACTTCCCTGGAATTCCCTGGGTGTCTAGTTTTTAGAAATGTGTGGGATTGGTAGGTTTCCTAGATGGCCACAGAGCACTGGGCCAAACCCCAGGTGACCCCCCTTGAAAAAACCAGGTTGTTTTGAAATAGGCAATTTTGATGTCGCCTCAATACCTTTTGGGCCCTTGTCTGCTATGTATGCTTGGGCCTCCCACACGAGTGAGGCACCATATTTATCGGGAGACCCGGGGGAACACTTGGTGGTAGGAGCTTTGTGTCAGCCCGGTGATGCCACAACTTTCCCACACAAAAATGTGTGAAAAAAGTGATATTTTTTCAGCTAAATTTGAGGTTTGCAGGGGATTCTGGGTAAGGAAACTTTGAGGGATCCATGCAAGCCATACCTCCCTGGAATTCTCCGGTTGTCTAGTTTTAAAAAAATGTATAGATTTGCTAGGTTTCCGTAGGTGCCGGCAGAGCTATGGTTAAAAAACTACAGCTAGGCACTTTGCCAAAAAAGGGTAATTTTTCACTGGGAAATTGTGGTGTGTCCACGTTGTGTTTTGCGCCGTTTCCTGTGGTGGGCACTATGCCTACCCATACAAGTGAGGTACTATTTTTATCGGAAGACTAAGGGTAATTCAGATTTGTCAAGCAACTGTTATTACCTATTTACTTTTGCTGCATTTCTGCCTTCCAAATGAAAGACAATATGTCAAGCAACTGTTATTACCTATTTACTTTTAATGCATTTCTGCCTTCCAAATGAAAGACAATATGTAAAAAAGAAGTCATTTTGAAAAATGATCGATAATTGTCATGCTAGTATGAGTATTCCCAATTACAGAAATGTGCAAATATCTACTGTTTCTAAACGCTATATTTTGTTCCCATTTCAGAAATACATAGGTGTCTTTCATACCGATTTTTCCATGTATACATTTTCCCAGAATAATTGCTATATAACCAGTACATAAAAAAAATTGCAAGTCACTGCTCAGTTTTTGTCTCTGGGTTCGTCGGGTTCTTAGGGAACGTACAAGTCCTATATATCCCCACAACCAGTAAGGTCTAGTGGTTGTAACGGTATATTGCTGTCAAACAGCTCCCATAATTAGAAGAAGTTACAGGTGAAAACGTTGACACAAATGGCTGTTTTTTCAACTAATTTTCAATTTTTCCTATATTTAGCTGTTAGTTTCTATAAAGAAACCTTGAAGGATCTACAAAAATGACCCCTTGCTGAATTCAGAATTTTGCCTACTTTTCAAAAATGTATAGCTGTCCCGGATCCATTATTGCTTTCATACCCATGTCTACCATTAACTGAAAGGAGGTTAAAAACACAAAAAATATCCAAAATAGGCTGTGTCCTAGAAAAATGCCCAAACTATGTAAACTGTGTAAATCCCCATGAAGTTGGAAGAAAAGGACGCAAATTTTGCGTCGATAACTTATGTGGTCAAAAAGTTACAGGGGCCTAAGCACAAACTCCCCCGAATAGCCAAAAAAAGGCCTAGCAAAGGGGGAGGGGGGGGGGGGGGTGTGAGGCCTAGCAGCGAAGGGGTTAACATTGTGTATGTGAGATTGAATAGATTTTATACAACACTCTTCATAATAGTCCTTAACCAAGGCTGCAAGTAAAAAGTCATGTACTCCTTACTAGAAACTCATCTGCCACTAATTGTTATTCTCTCCAAAGCCTCTTTAAGGGGACAGTCACTACACTCACCAAAGAACGGGCAGCACTTCGATGCCTCCCCAGTCAAGATGAGATTTGTGCACTTCTGGTGAAGAAAATTTAGATCATACGGACAATGGGCTTACAGATGTTGGATGCATTGAGTGGATATAATCGGGTTGGCTACAAATTTCAACAAAAAGCCATGATGATTTGGAGGTCCATACAATGTGTTGTTTTTGCCCCTACAAAATGACGGCGCTTTATGATGCATTCTAGCTAGGGAGAGCAGGCCTAATGTTATATGAGACATAAAGGGAACACTTTTAGATATAATTTTAAAAGCAACGCTCTGCAGTGACAAGCATATATTTTTGACCTTTTGCTTACATGCACGAATACCACTGGCTGCCCTTCTCTGGAGCAGTTGCAGACTGGGACTTGTTAACCACATAAATAACCCCTAAAATACACTGATCCCATGTTGACACTAACGATCAGCAATGGTCTGTCCTGTGTACTTTGGTAATTCGGTAATTGCTATAGTAAAATCTAAAGCGCTCACCAAAATGTAATGGAAAAGGAGAAAATGAGTTACATAGTGAATGCATTACACCACAACTACTTTAATTTGTTATTGAGAGACTGGGACAACATGATTTGACTTCTCTGAAAAATGATGCCTCGACGAATTAAAAGATTCACATGTTTATTTGTGTACAAACAAAAATAAATGCAATGATTTATCTTTTCCCTATTATGATTTGGAATTATGTGTTCTTTTTCATAAGAATCGCATGATGAAACGTCAGTATTCCTAATTCAAAAAACAGATGTGTACAGACTAGAACTAAGTCAACACGCTGACGCAAAAACTTTACCGATGTTTATTGGATGTGGCAGGTTAAAAAAAGGAAGAAGCAAAAATGTAAACGGTGGCTGGGGAGGCAAATGCAAGTCCACATGCTCGCCAAAAAACCGCAGCAAATGGACAAATACAGCCTCCGGTGGACGAGTGATTTGTTGACTGTTGCTAAATCCTCCCGCTAGGAGTACAGAGCACGCTACCTGGTGATCTGTGAGGATGAAATTATGTTTCCAAAATGTTTGCCACTACTATATTTAGGGCCGTGGGACCATGCAATCCTCCTTGAACACGGGATATCATCTCTTTGGTATTTCCTTCACTGTTTCTGTTTATTCAAATATTGCAGATGATTAGACTGCACAGGACAGCCAATGAAAATATGATATTTCTACATAAAATGGGAGTTTGAAATGTGAAATACAGGTCTCTCCTGTATATTGATTCCCAAGTGGCTATAACACCAAAATATCTAGAAATAAATATCGTTGCTATACAAATATTGCAGCAAAAGCATCACCTACCGAAATAATGGCTAAGGTAGTATACATCAGTAAATAGAGGTTTATTCTACTTCACTCCACTTCTACGTACCTAGATGATATGACGTATTGTTTATCATCAATGTAGGTAGATGTGGAGCTAAGAATTGTAAATCTATACTGTTAGACTTGGTTCTTTTTGTAGAGTTGTTCCCAAAGTTTTTACCTTCCTCTTGTATTTTTTCTAACCTGTTTTTGTTGACTTTAGGGGGGTCATTAGGATGGCGTGCGGATTGGCCCCGCCAGGCTGGCAGTAGCCATCGCCGGCCTGGAGGGGGCAATCCACCCGCCATCCTCAGCTAAATGCCCCCGCCATATTAGTATGGTGGGGGTGACCGCAGCGGACGGAAAGACCATCTGCGGCTAACATGGTGGCAGTGTCTATTTGACACCGCCAGGATAGATGCCTTTCCTCCATGGAAAGGCATGTGGTCTTCACTTCAGGGGCCTCCTGTGGGCCCCCGGAGTGAAGGAGAGGTGGGGGGTGCACAGGGGGGGGTACCTGTGGTACCCCCCTGCATTTGCATTAACAAAGTAGCAGGCACCGAGCGGTGCCTGCCGCTTTGTTAATGCAAATGCATTTGTGCATGTTTAGCATTGTGTTGGGCGGTGCTGAGAGCCCCGCCCGCCACAATGCTAAACATGCAGGATGCGCCCGCCACAGTGGCGGGAGCGACCAAAATGCCCCCCACGGGACCCCCACCCTTATGGCGGGCGGTCCCAAAGTCCGATAGGATGTCGGCCCGCCATCCTAATGACCCCCAAGGACTCTGGCCACTGTATCACTGCTATTAAGTGCTAAAGTGCATGTGCTCTCTTCTTTAAACTAAGTAGGATTGGCATGTGCCTGTTTATTATATTTAATTTACCTGTAAGTCCCCTATACAGTGGTATCTCATATATCCAGGGTCTGCAAATTAAATGCTACTAGTGGGCCTGCAGCGCTGCTTGCTTCACCCACAGAAGTAGCCTTTCAAATCTGTCTCAGGCCTGCCACTGCAATATGGTGCGTCGCACTTCTAAAATTCTTTTGAAGTTACCTACACATCAAAGACATTTTGAGTATAAGTACAGGGGCTCTGACTCCATGATTTTAGACACTGCGTGGAAATGCACCTTGCCAGAAGGAACTGGTATGCTGCCAGTAGGAACTACCATTGGGCTTCTTTGTTTGTTGGGCCGACCTGGGACCTGCTGGGCTGCAGAAAGGACTACCTGTCTACCTACAGACTCTGTGTGCTGACCTAATGCCTACATCCCTGCTTTGGTGTACCTATTGTTCTCCAAGGGCTTGTGGGCTTGTTTCCTGTATCCCTGCTTATGTGAAGGGTTCAGGAGGCCTCCTTGCATTTTCCCAGCTCATGGAAGTGCTCCATTTGGGGAGTGGATTTAGACCCTAGGCAGTGGTGAGCGTTTCATTTTGACCTTAAAGAGGAAGTGTGTAGTGAGTGCTTTATTCCTTTGCTCCCTGGTCGCTGATAGCGTGAGTTGATCGCTCTCTTGATTTGAAGGCCAGCAGGGCCCTTGTGCTTGCAGGACAGCCATGAGCGAGTGTAGCCGGCTCAAGACCTCCAGCATGGCTTAGGGAGGTCCCAAGCTTCCCCCTGTGTTGGAGGAAATCCTCTTGTGTCACGTAATCCCACCCGGGGCTACAGGCCGTCCAGTCGCCAGTGAAACTCGCTTGGAGACAAGTGGTGAGTGCTTTATTCCTTTGTGTCATGTGATCCCGCCCGGGGGTTCCAAGCCACCCTGGCATCAGTGAGGCTCGCTGGGATAGCGAGGCTTTTAGCATAACCCAAGACAGTGTTTGATTCCTGGTATGGGGCTGAGTGGAGGCGGATGCAGGAGCTGCTGACCAGAGAGGAGCCTTGCATGTTGGCTGCTGTGGCCCCGTAGCCGCTAAGGAGAAAGCAGTGCCGCTGGTACACCAGCATTGCTGGTGCTGCGTCAGCCTCTTAGAGCATTCGCGAGCAGTTGCCTTGTTAAATTTGCATGCGGGAGACTCAGAGAGGTCTCCCTGCTAGAAGCTACAGTGTCTTCGTGGGCATTTCCTTGCTTGTCACAAAACGAAATGAGAGCTCGGCATAGGCCCCCGTTTCATTGATTTAGAAAATTCATAAAAAACTACCTTGTAAACTTCCATAGGCAAGCAGGTGCTCCTGTGTCTTACAGTTGGTGTTCACATTACCGCCTAACATATAATAGAGGTGCAGGTGCACAGTATCTATGTCTTTATGATGGAATTTTGTAACCCTAGTGTTACTAATAATGTGTGATGACCTCAGTTGCGATTTATTTATTACAATTACTTTGGTGATTCATGTTCTTTTCCTAACTGTTGCATTTCATACCCTGATGTTATGATAAGTGTTGTTGTTACCTTGCAGTGTCAGGATAACAAATATTATTTCAGGATTTGCCTTGTATGTGCAGTGAGCGTGTTTTTCAGGTCATGTGCAACATATACGTCTTTATCTTACTGCCTAACTGTGATGTTTTGACAATTGTCTAGGTGGCAAAGTGATTACTTGTTTATTTTGTTTTGGCCTATGTTTATATGCAATACAGGAATGTCAGAATCAGAATCAGAATTGCTTTATTCGATTTTTGACAATAAATAAAAATCATAAAAGCGACAAGTATATATACACCATTTCATAATAGGTAACAGCCATAACTTATTTTTTTTTAAACGTTAAAAATAGTATTAAATTGATACATTTGTCAATCTAAAGCATTTACTATTTAACAAATCATACATTTTCGTTTCCTCAGGATACTTTTTAAAAAACCAGTCATGATCATAATACATTTTCCATTTTCCAATTGCTGTAAGCTTAAATACGCTGGTCGGCAATGCCTCCAGAAACCCTGTCTCAGGTATTGTTGAATCCATCTTCTGTGTTCATTCTCATAAAATGTACAGAATAAAATCACATGAAATGTGGATTGCAATGATAAATTATCGCAAGGGCATGGTTCCAAATTCCTTGACCAATTGTTTTTTGTTGGAAAAGTAACCAAGCGGTGAAATAAATCTAATCTAAACCTAGTCAAGATAAAGCGATCAAAACCCATAAAACAAAGAGTTGAATAGGGTTGGATCGCATAGGAGGCCAGGGACATTTGCTGTTGGATTACTGTAGTTTTGGTAAGTTCACCCGAACATCTTAACATCCCAAATACCCACCCCGTAAAGTGCAATGCTTCTACATGTTGCCATGTTTATTTTTAAAAGGATTTCAGAAGGTCTTTTCCCTAGTTTTTTAGCACAGTTCATTAATGCTGCAATAGAACGTTTAAGCAATAGAGTCCTACTCTTAACTGCGGGACCCCATGAGCCAGAGCCATCTAGTAGCACCCCCAGGTAAGAAAAGGTTTTAGTGTGTTCAATTGAAAGGCCATCCACCTTGATAGCCTTACATTCAGCCCGTCCTTTCCTACAGGTCATCACAAAGGATTTTTTGTCATTCATTTTTAAACCCCTTGTTTCCATAAACTCTGTGTATTTAAACAGTGCCTTCTGGGCACCTATCCTAGATCTGGCATAAGCACCGCGTCATCCGCATAGAGAAGGGACACAACCTGCTTTATTCCATACCTTGGGGAATCAACTGTGCTGGCCTCCAATTCCCCCTCCAAAGCATTTGTATATATGGAGAAGAGGAATGGAGCCAGGACACAGCCCTGTCTAACACCCTTCTCCATGCGGAAAGACCCAGTACATTCTCCCCTCAACCCATGTCTCACCTTCGCAGTTGCACCTGAGTACAGCTGTCAAAGGAAGTGCACTATTGCAGGTTCCACCCCAATTTCTTCCAGTATTTGCCACAGCTTAACATGATCCACACAGTCAAAAGAGGCTGTGAGGTCTACAAATATGGCGTATAGACATCCTCTTTTTGCCCGGGTGTATTTCCCTTGTAACATCACAAAATTAGGAACCTGCTCTACAGTGCCCATCCCCTCCCTGAAGCCATACTGGACCTGACTCAGAATGTTGTTATCATTTGCCCAAATTTGTAATTTATTTAGGACCACCCTACCTGCGATCTTCATGAGAGAATCCAAGAGAGATATAGGCCTAAAATTTGATGGACTCTCTCAGTCCCCTTTTTTATAAATCGGTATTATTACAGATTCTGACCAGGTTTTAATAAATCCTTTAGCACAACAGGCCACTAGGACATGTGTGCAAATTGGGGCCCAAAGTTCAGTGGTCATCTTAAAAATATCAATCGGGATTCCATCCAGGCCCGGGGCTTTACTTCCTTTGATGTTGTTTATTGCAAGTAGGACTTCCTCAAATGGGATTTCTATGGCTATCGGGAAATAATCATGCTCTTGTACACCCAACTCATTTGCCTCTGGTGGCATCCCCAATTCCCCACCATCTTTTTTATATACGTTCGAAAAGAAGTCTATCCACGTACTTTCATCTATGGCGACTTCTATTCTCGCGATATTTTTTTGGTAAAGTAGGGTGCATTTACTGTCTGCCAAAACAGTTTAGAATCTCTAAATTGTGAAGCCTTCAGCAGGTTTTGCCAAGCCAGTTCTTTTATTTCTTTTTTCGGAAGGATCCGGGCTAGATTATAAGTCTTTCTACAAACTCTAATTCATTTGTAGTCCCTAGGTTTAGCGCTAAGTACAACTTTAAGGTGAGTGTAAGCTTTTGTACATTGGGAATCAAACCAGCCATTGCTCTTGTTACTTTTCTTAGTATTTGGTTTGGTGAGAGAATCTTGGATGACGGCGGTGGCATGCTCAAAGGCATCCAGGATTTCATCATTAGTGGATTCCTCATCCAGGCAAACCAGGATAGGTGACAAGGCTTTAGATATAATATCAGCATTAGTTTTCATCAGGTCCATTTTACCCCACTTTAATGCAAAGCGTTTTGGTGTCCTAATACTATTTCTTGCCACCATGCCAGGGACTCAATGGTGGCAGAATTATTATAATCAGGGAGATTTAAATACGAACGAAGGAGCAAATGGTCACTAAGGCCATTTGGATGAATCACAAATTTTTCAATCCAGTTGGAATATCTAGTAGGTAGGATGATGAAATCTATAACAGATTGGAGACCCCTTGCTATAAAGGTAGAGCTAAATTTGACCTTCGGGGAGCACATCATATTAGCAAAACCAAGATCAAATGTGGCCATAATGTCATTTATTTTTTCCCCTCTGTCTGTATGTACAAGATGGCTCATGCTACCACTTTCTTCCCAATCCTTTTCCCGTGAGCTGCATACATTCAAGTTACATACACTTATATTGAAGTCCCCTCCCTATACCAAAATTACATCTCTCCCTTTTACTGAGTTTAGATAATTTAAATCTTCCTGAAAGTTTTTCATTACTTCTATAAAATCAGCGTTTTTAATGTTATTATAGAAGTTTACCACCAACAACTCTGTACCTGAGTAAAAAATAATAGATACCATTTGGTAATAAGGGGAACACTTCATCATTTTGAGTCTCTGGACCCTCAGCACATTTGATACATATACACAAATACCCCCTTAATGTCTACCATGCATGGAGTGCACCGCTGGGACATGAAAGGTCTTATAACCATCCAAATGTTTTTCATTTAGAAGCCAGGTTTCTTGGATGCATAATATATCAAAATTCAGAATGAACTCCCCCCAAACAGTATTAGAAACTTTGCTCTCCAAACCACAGATATTCCAGGAAGCTATCCTTACTGGTCCTCGGGATAATGGTGGGCTAACTGGTGGATAACAAACATTTTCAACAGGGGGCATAAATGTTACCCTTTTATCGGCAGCATCCACACAACCTTCACAACCTTGCAGACATCTGCTTCAGAGCTAGCTTGTATAATACAGGGGCTTGTCAGTTTTGCATCGGCATTTCTATTTATGTCACAATCTAGGGCGTTATTAAAGAACAAGGAGGCTTTCCCCATTACTGAATTTGGCATATTTTGGGCTTCTATTGGGGCCTTTTCTGACTAATCACCATGTTCTATATTCACTATCTGAGCTATAGTCTGACTTTGAAGCGGGCCATATCTTCTGTTGTAGGAAGCGGTGTCTACATTATTACCACACAGTCAGTCGCAGTCATTTAGACCAGAGAGTACTGCCAATCTATTTGGCCCTTCAAAGAAAGAGGGAAACCTCTGACCACCCCAATTGGGTTCACCTAGTGGCCTCACCCGTAATCCGCCCAATCCCTGTTGAGTTCTATATTAAGGTAACCGGGAGTGTTACCACCCATTCCATATATCAAATCGTGCTTGATTAGATGCCCCATAGAAGAAGTCTAGTGGTATAATCTCAATGCCCGCACCCCTGGACCCCCCACCGTACGCAACTTCCCTCAGAATCCTTTCTACTGGCGCTGGGCTGCTAAAGTTGATCCCAATACAATCACCTTTTTTAGATTTTTTTGTCCTGCCCAGACAAGACACCCGTCGGGCCATTATGACACTATGCCCTGCTATATTGCCTTCTGAAGTGTTACATGACAGCCAGTGGACAACCTTATTTTCTAGCTGACAATACTCCTCCTTAACTCCCTTGGTGAGGGGTGGTACATTTCCTAACACCAACACCAAAGGTGAGGATTGGGGGGGGGGTAAATCAATAACAGGGAGAATAGCCACATTGTTAGTAGGTTCAACCGGGTATCTTACCCCCTATGCCTGTTTTGATGGTAAAGTTGGTAAAGGGTTGTTCTGTCTTCAATTTATGCTATTTTCCACTACAACAGCTTTACCTGGACCTCCCTTTGTCACATCCTCCTTATTTTTTAATGACCTCAGTTCATCAGCTACACTATTTGAAGTCAGGCAAGTGGTAGATGGAGAAGTTTTGGCATGTTTACTTAAGTCTATAGAGGTGCCACCGTTTTGCAGACTAGGCGCTAGGTTTGCCAACATGTGAGTGTTCTCTGCAGTTGCCTTATAAAGGTTATCCATTTTTTCATTTATTACCTTTAGTCCTTCGATGAGTGGGAGCATGAATGATTTGAGCAACTGTTCCACTTGGGATATGGTGCATACCGCGTCACTAGGTACAGCTGTAGTATCAGTTAGAGGCAGGAGACTAATACTGGGTATAGGTTTTGTTGGTACAGGCAAACACGTGACTGGGGTGTTAGATGTTACAATTGCTTTAGTGAAAATAGGCTTTACAAATGTATTTGTTATTTTGGGTACTTTTGGTTTTCTACCTAATTGGCGGCCCCCTACCCTCTTTCTTTTACCCATTTGCTTAAGGCAAATAGCTGTATTTTTTTATGTATTAACAGCCTGAACATTCTTCGTAGTTACCACAGTAGGGTGAAAATCCTCAGAAGATAGGCTATTACAAGATGAAGTATTCACAGTAGTTATGGGAATGCACCCATCTGGACCTTTACATAGAGAAAGTGAGCTAATCTCACTGAGTCTTTGGCTGTGATCATGTTCTGGTGTGACAGCATTTCTTATATCTCCCAAGGAGGATTGCTTAGAGCCTATAAGTTCCAGAGATAGCCACTTCTCAGTGAGGGCTATTTCTCGCTCTAGCACAACAGCTGCTCTTGTGATAAAATTATCGTGAGTCCCTGTTATGCTGCCCCCCGTAATGCTAGTTGCAGTCTTCCTCCCCTTCCCAGAAGGATGGGCCATTTTCAGTCAAAAATGTGAATAGAAGCGGCAGACACGTTTTGGTCAGAATACACCCTGAGTCACACGATGTAGATCTTCCCAAATCCCCCTATGTGTTCTTACCAGCTTGACGGCGAACGTTAGGGGGATGGCCCAGCCCAGTCTTGTCCTGCCTTGGACGGCTGTAGACGGCCCGCCCTTTGCCAGGGCTATTACCAGTGCCGCCCGCGCGCGTCCCGCGGGACGGAAATGGCGAGCTGCTGATATCCGGTGGGAGGGGGGCGGGGCTGTGCAGTGCTGGTGCCTCACGGGACAACGAGTCCCTCGCGCTGTCCGCCCGCCGCTCTGCCTCTCTGGTGGCTCCTTGAAAGATTGTAGCTGTTGGCTGGTAGGTGCAGGTTCAAGCCCAATGTGCTGCTTCTCCCACGGAGCGGGAGACGCAAGGTCAATTTGTAATGCCCGGTGGGAGGGGGCAGGACTGTGCAGCGCTGGTGCCTCACGGGACAACGAGTCCCTCGTGCTGTCTGCCCGCCGCTCTGCCTCTCTGGTGGCTCCTTGAAAGATTGTAGCTGGTGGCTGGTAGGTGCAGGTTCAAGCCCAATGTGCTGCTTCTCCCACGGAGCGGGAGACGCAAGGTCTATTTGTAATGCCCGGTGGGAGGGGGCAGGACTGTGCAGCGCTGGTGCCTCACGGGACAACGAGTCCCCCGCGCTGTCTGCCCGCCGCTCTGCCTCTCTCGTAGCTCCTTGAAAGATTGTAGCTGGTGGCTGGTAGGTGCAGGTTCAAGCCCAATGCGCTGCGTCTACAGGAATGTATTTTTTATATAATACTGTGTGGAGTCTCCTTTGTGGTGTATTCATTATGTCTCTGGTGTGAGTGTGTTTTGCACAAACTCTTAGCACATTGCCTCTTTGATACACCTGACTGGAGTAGTGGGTTCTGCCTGGCTTAGGTGAAAATATTTCTCTTCGTTACGCCTGTTCTGGAGAGGTGTAAGGTTTTGGCTCTGCCCCAGGTTCATGTCATTTTGTAAATCTGGGGCAGCTTCAAAATCCATGGGTGTTGTGTGGGAATACCCACTACAAAGGCTATAGAAAGCCTTCTTGATGCAGAGTAAGGCAAGGCAGAACTTTCTGCTTCCTTGCCTTACTCCATATATGTGAGGCCATGCAAAGATACCTGGTCACGCTGGACCGGGACAAAGTCACAAGTTAAGGCCAACCATGATGGAGTGCAGGACAGTTAGGCATTGTCATTGAGGGTCCGGTCAACAGGGCTTACAATGCATAGTCCAGTGTTGGGGATGTGGCATGCAGCTGGCAATGCGTTGGTTCCAAGGAGTGGCGAGGCTGCACTGCTTAGTACATCACAGTCATCGAGGATGCCGTTGATGAGATATGCGATAATATTTTCTGTGGATACGCCACGCCAGCAAGGCAATTTGTCCATTTCAAGGACTTGCGAGGCTATGATGCTGGGTCAGGTCCAATCCATGTAGCAATGGCAATGCATTGGTTCTGCATTGGTTCTGCTCAAAGATGCACCGATCAGCTGAGGACATGTGTTGGTTCTGCTTAGGGATATATTGCTTTCCAGAGAAGATACATCAGTTCCGCTGACGAGTGCCTTAGAACCACTTCCAAGGGTCAAGATCTGGGGTGGCACCACATTACAGGGTAGATTCACAGAAGGTAGAGTCCTGGTGTAGGAGTTTTGAAGCCTATTATTTTTCTCACTGAGACTTCAGACTAGGAAGCTAGCCAACTTGCCCATGGAGTGACTCCAGGGGGCATATTATCAAGGGGGTTTATCTCCACTTTTTTGGCTTTAAAAGCCAAGAAAGCGGAGATAAAATTATCTCCCTATTACCTAGCTGTCGCTAACACCAGTTAGCGACAGCTAGTAGGAGATAGCGACCAACTTGGGCCCCACTTTGCATGTCAGTGATATTTATCACTAATGACATGCAAAGTGGGCGTGCCAAGATGTTAGCGACTGAAAACAGTCCCTAACATCGCTATCTCCTATTTCCAACTTTTGGAGATATTCGCGCTAAGCGCGAATATCTCCAAAAGCTAACACCTGCCCTGAGCAGTTCTTAGCCATGTTATCCAATGGGAGGTGGATAACATGGCTAAGAGCATTAGCTCGGTAATGCATGAATATCGCTGACTTTTCAGCGATATTCATGCATTGCGGCGATTTTTATCGCATTTGCGATAAACCTTGGTAATACCAAGGTTTATTTGAGGTAAAAATTGCCGCAGCTCAGCGGTAAATTTTTGTCTCTAACCAAGCAATAGCGATATGCCCCCAGGTTCTGTGTTCAAGAGATGCAGGTCCAGTCCTTCTTACCCAGGCAAGAGGGCAGTAGGCAGCAGATAAGCATAGCAAAACAAGAGTACAGCAGAGTGCAGTCCAGCAGAGTGGCAGTACTTCAACAGCACAGCAGTCCTAATTCCTGGCAGAGTATCCAATGTCCAGAAGTGTACTGAAGTGGTGGTGTCTGAGGTCCTTCAGCTACTTAAGTGGGTGGCACAATCTGTGCTTCAGGCCCACTAATAGCATTTAATTCACTGGCCCTGGGTACATGTAGTGCATCGTAAGAGGGACTTATAAGTAAGTTAAATGTGCCAGTTAGGGTATGAGACAAGATTACCATGTTTGGAGGAGAGAGCACATGCACTATTGCACTGGTTAACAGTGATAAAGTGCTTAGAGTCCTAAGGCAAGCACAAACGAGGTTGAAAAAATGGAGGAGAAAGGCAAAAGGTTGGAGGGAAGACCAATCAATCAATCAATCATGACACTTTTATAGCGCGCTACTCACCGGGAGGGTCTCAAGGCGCTTGGGGTAGGGGTTCGCTACTGCTCGAACAGCCAGGTCTTCAGTTGCTTCCTGAAGGAGAGGTGTCCTGGGTCAGCCGGATGGGGAGGGTGTTCCATGTCTTGGCTGCCAGGTAGGAGAAGGATCTGCCTCCGGCGATGGCTCTTCGGATGCGTGGTACGGCGGCGAGGGTGAGGCTAGCAGACCGTAGCTGGAAGGTGGGCGTGTGGAAGGTCAGGCGGTCGTTGAGGTACTTGGGGCCCAGGTCGTGGAGAGACTTGTGTGCGTGGGTGAGGAGCCTGAACATGATCCTCTTGTTGACGGGGAGCCAGTGCAGGTCCCTCAGGTGGCCGGAGATGTGGTTGCGTCGGGGGATGTCCAGAATGAGTCGGGCGGAGGCGTTCTGGATGCGTTGGAGTCTTTCGGACTGCGAGGGGTCGAGAGATCCATTCGTCTCGAGGAAGGCGGCGAGTTGTCTGTTGGCGATCTTCTCTATGACTTTGGCAGGAAAAGGGAGGAGCGAGATGGGGCGGAAGTTTTTGAGGTCGGTGGGGTCTGCTGTTGGTTTCTTCAGTAGGGCGCTGAGCTCGGCGTGCTTCCAGCTCTCCGGGAAGGTGACGGTGTCGAAGGAGGTGTTGATGACGTCTCGGAGTTGGGGTGCGATGGTGGAGTCGGCCTTGTTGAAGATGTGGTGGGGGCAGGGGTCAGTCGGTGATCCATAGTGGATGGTGTTCATCGTGCGGGCTGTGTCATCGGTGGTCACCGTGGTCCAGGTGTGGAGGGTGGCGGTGGGGTGCGTTGGTCCGACGGTTGGGTGCGTGGATGGTGCGCCGAAGCTGTTGTGGATGTCGGCAATCTTTTTTTTTTTTTTTTTTTTAAGACCTTTATTGAGATACCAGGAGGGGTACAATCTTGCAGTGGAAGAATGAGGCGAGGGCGTCGCAGAGATCTTGTGAAGGGGTGATGTCGATGTTGCCGGTGCTGGGGTTGGAGAACTCCTTGACGATGCTGAAGAGTTCCTTGCTGTCGTGGGCGTTGTTGTCCAGTCGATCCTTTAGTGATTTCTTTTTGGTGGTTCGGATGAGCTGGTGGTGCTTGCGGGTCGGGTGTTTGAGGGCGGTCATGTTGTCAGTGGTCTGGTCGTGGAGCCAGGTTTTCTCGAGGGTGCAGCAGGTCTTCTTGGAGTCCTTGAGTTCGTCGGTGAACCAGGGGACCTTCTTGCTTCTGGGTTTGCTGGGATGGTTCTTCAGTGGTGCGAGGTCGCCGGCGCATGTGGTCAGCCACTGCGTGAAGTTGCGGGCTGCTTCGTCGGGGTCCGGTGTGCTAGCCGGTGGGTTTTGGCTGAGGGAGGTGGTGAGCTGGTCGGCTGTGATCTTGCTCCAGCTTCTGTGAGGGATCTGTTGCGGGTGGTGGTGGATGGTGGTTTTTCTGAAGCTGAAGTGGTCGCAGCTGTGGTCGTTCCAGTGAAGTCCGGTGGAGTGGCTGAAGGCGATGTGCTTGCTGGATGAGAAGACAGGATCAAGTGTGTGGCCGGCGTAGTGAGTGGGCGTGTTGACCAGTTGCTTGAGTCCGAGGTTGGCGAGGTTGTCGAGCAGGGTGACGGTGTTGCGGTCCTTGCTGTTCTCCAGGTGGAAGTTGAGGTCCCCTAGGAGGATGTAGTCGGCGGAGGGGAGGGCGTGTGGGCTGATGAAGTCCGTGATGTCTTCGCTGAATTGTGCGCATGGTCCCGGGGGTCTGTAGATGAGGGTGCCTCTGAGGGTCGTCTTTGGGTCAGTGTGAATCTGGAAGTGGAGGTGTTCGGCGGCGGCGAAGGTGTCGTTGGCATTGGTCGTGATACGGATGGTGTTCTCGTGGACGATGGCGATGCCTCCTCCAGTCTGGTTGACGCGGTCCCTCCTGATGATCTTGTATCCATCCGGGACGGCGATGGCGATGTCGGGGGCTGAGGAGGCGTTCATCCATGTTTCAGTGAGGAAGGCGATGTCTGGTGAGGTTGTGTCGAGGAGGTTCCAGAGTTCCACTGTGTGTCTGTGGACGGAGCGGGTGTTGAGCAGGATGCACTTGAAGTCGTTGCTGGAGTTTGGCTTGGCGGGCGCGGTGCATGTTCGGAGGCAGGTGAACTTGCAGGTTGTGCAGGTGAAGGGTCCGTGGAAGCGTTTCAGGGCGGCTCGGCAGCAGGTGGGCTTCCGGCCGGTATTGAGTGCGTTGAGGGCCGCAGCGTCGTAGGTTTGTCGGGTCGTCTTGCGTCGGTGGGGGCCAGGGGTCCTGGCGCTGGGCGCGGTCCAGGCACGGACGGGCGCAGATGGGCTTACCTTTGGCGCGCCTTCGGCACACAATCTGCGCGCCCGCTGCCCGTGACCGCTGCGCGTCCGCGCGGTCGCAATTTATGGCCAAGTGAGAGGGAGGGAGGAGCAGCTGGGAGGCGGGAGCGGGGAGGGCACAGAACGAAAGGGGGGCGTGGCCGCTAGCACGGTGACGGGAAGCGGGGAGCGGACTGGCAGGCAAGGGGGGCTAAAAACAATACAAACACAGCACTGAGAATAACAAAAATGCCAATAACTCAAATGGGAACAAAGAAAGATTAAACAGCACAAATGGGAAACAAAGAAAGATTAAACAGCACAAATGGGAAACAAAAAAAATTAAACGGTACAAATGGGAAACAAAAAGATTAAACAGCACACGCAGATATGGCGGAGGGTCGGGATCAGCGAGGCAGGCTCTACGGGCTGCGGGCAGCAGCGAGGCGAGGTGCACCCACAACAGTTGGTGGCCGTGCGGCGCGGGGGTGTCCTGAGAACAGGTCACACTGGCCTGCGCCGCGGGGTCGCCATTTATGGCCAAGTGGGAGGGAGGGAGGAGCAGCTGGGAGGCGGGAGCGGGGAGGGCACAGAACGAAAAGGGGGCGTGGCCGCTAGCACGGCGGCGGGAAGCAGGGAGCGGGGCGGGCAGGCACAGGGGGCTAAGAACAATATAAACACAGCACTGAGAATAACAAAAATGCCAATAACTCAAATGGGAAACAAAGAAAGATTAAACAGCACAAATGGGAAACAAAGAAAGATTAAACAGCACAAATGGGAAACAAAAAAATATTAAACGGCACAAATGGGAAACAAAAAAGATTAAACAGCACACGCAGATACGGCGGAGGGTCGGGATCAGCGAGGCAGGCTCTACGGGCTGCGGGCAGCAGCGAGGCAAGGTGCACACACAACAGCTGGTGGCCGTGCGGCGCGGGGGTGTCCTGAGAACAGGTCACCACTGTAAGGCTGACATGTCTAACAATGTATATTTGCATGGGCCTTTTTATATACATGTTTGTGTGTGTGTGTGTTATGTTTGACTCTCCGAAGTGCCTTGATATAGTTATACAAATGGATATATCCATAGGTATAGGTATAGGTTTAGATATAGATATAGATATAGCTATAGATATAGATATTACAGATATATATCACATATTGGCAGTTTCTATTGTGAAGTTATAATTAGGTCGTAGTTTTTAAGGAAAGAGCCTATTTTGTTGTGTTAATACATTTGGTGCAGTTTGATAAATCTTCACAAAACTCTCATAAAGAAAAATGCATCCACATTCACTGTAGCTCCTTCAAGGTAAGTGTTGGGGTGATTCATCAAGCGGGGCTGAGAAAAAGTGGAGTGCTGCGGTAAAGCAAATTAAAAACAAATAGAGTTTTCTGTTTGGCTGAAAGGGCTTTTCTCCCGTCAGCTGTCTTGGTCTGCTCCTGCAGTACCTAATAGTCTGATTGGGTGGACAAAGCATTGAAAAAAATGTTGCAGCTGCCAATACAGGACATGGGGACTTGGTCATCATGTCCTAAATTGGAATAAAAAGTATTATATAAGAGGGCAGTGTAAGGGTATCCTGACACCCTAACTCTTGTTTGGGAGTCCCAGTGGGTGTGTACATTTTACAGGCACATTTAATTTGAGACAGAGATTCTGTGGCAGTTTTGTATATATGGCATGTGTGATTTGTTTTGGCAGGTAGTCTGCTATAGCGATACTATGTAAGGGGGTTTAGCCCAAATCTTGATTGTATTAGCACTCTTTTCTGTTTTAGAGATTTTGGCTGGTCCAGATACTACACAACTGATTGGCTTACTTTTTTACCAATTTGGCTAGTTTCTTTTGTGGGAGTCTCTTTCCCGATATTCCTACAAGGTGTAGGCTTTTTAAGGCTGATAATCAATAGATGTTCCACTGCATTTTGTTCTTGCGATACATCTCACTAAAACAGTGCTTTTAGGAAGTTGGGCGAGAGGGCATATCTCAATTTTGAGCAGTATAGGCCAAATATGTGGCACAAAGCATATGTGCTCATTTTGGTGGCTTAAACTCCAATTATAACTGTGTTTGAGAGTGGTATTCTATGTTATTTGTATTGTAAAGTGCACTATCATCCACAAGGTATCCTGGCACTGAGCTGGTGTGTGTGCCTGGCCATGCCTATGGTAGGTTGGTTAATAGAAAAGCCAGGTCTTCAGCTTCTTGAGGAGTTAAAAAAGCAAAGAGGAGGCTCTTATGTGGAGTGGGAGGCCATTCCACGCTTTAGGAGAAATTTAAGAGAAGACCCACCTTTTGTGTATGTGTGGGATGTGTGTGAGTAGGAGTCCTGCAGAGCGTAAGTGTCTGGGTGTTTGTAGAATGAGATTTGACTGTTCAGGTAGGTGGTGTAGCATCCACCCCAGCTATGGAGCACACAAATGAGTACACTACACAAGAAGTGTAACAGCAGCCTGCAGGGGACTCCAAGTCCAAGGTAAGCAAGTGCCAGGAGGCGTGCTCAGAGGACAGGATGAGTTCAACCCAGTGCTACAAAACGCTTCCTTGTCTCTTGCTGCGTGGGACAACAAGGATGACCGCAGCCTGCAGGGGACCCCCTATCCCAGGAAGCCAAGTGCCAGGAGGCATGCTCAGGGGGCAGGACCAGCTCAACCCAGTGTTACAAAGCACTTCGATGTTCCGGACAACAAGGACGACTGCAGCCTGCAGCGGACTCTAAGTCCCAGGTAACCAAGTGCCAGGAGGCGTGCTCATAGGGCAGAACTAGCTCAACCCAGCGCTACAAAGCTCTTCATTGTCTCCCTCTACGCTGGACATGCCGGTCGAAGCCCCGGCCAAGAGTGGGCCCTTCCTATGCCAGTCAGTGCCAGGAATAGGCAGGGAATAGCCACCCCCCTTGGCTTCATATTGATTAATATTTATTTTTACATGTGAAGCAAGATCCTAATAATAGCCTGTCATTGCCACAGAGGAGAGGCAGAAAGTTAATGACCCCCATACCTCCTTCCGACTCCTTGAGACTGCCCATTCCAGTGGTGCACCCAGGCGCGCTATTTCATCAGCTCAGGGCCACCGCAGCGCGGGACACCCGTCATTACCACTGGGGAGAGGTGGGAGCTTATGACCCCCAGACCTCCTTGCGACTGGCCACCCCTCCAACCCTTGTGATCTCGGGTCTTTGTGAAGGTACTGTGCATAGTCATTTTTGTGTACTGTTGTGTAGTTTTGTCAGCTGTGACCGTTTTAGGCTGTCCAAGCTTGTGGCACGGTCATTTAAGAGGTAGGCAGTAAAAATATTGATTTTTTTAATATTGATCTACCATAATATCGATGTTTAAATATCGAAAGGACAAAATATAGAAGGTAAGTAATATTGATTTCTTTAATATCGAAGTGGGAAAATTTCGGAGGTAAGTAATATCGATTTTGTTGATATCGATGTACGTAATATCGATGTTAGTAATATCGATGTTAGTAATATCGATTTTTATATGATTTTAAGTATATTATTATGTATTTAATATGTATTTTTTTTTTAAATGCAATATAAGTAATTTGTGTATTTTAGTACCGTAGCGGGTTGTGGGTTTATAGAGGAATAGGGTGGGAAGTAATTTAATTATACTAAATTAACTATAAATGTTTTAGGGATTATAAATTAATTTTAAACAATTGTTAATTAATTTGTAATAATTGGTAATTTATTTTGATTAATTGATAAATATGTTCTGTAGCGCATTGTGAGTTTATAGGGGAATAGGGTGGGAAGTAATTTAATTATACTAAATTAAATATTAATATTTTTGGAATTATAAATTAATTTAAATTAATTGTTCATTAATTTTTATTAATTGGTAATTTATTTTAATTAATTGATTAATTGATAATTATGTTCTGTAGCAGGTTATGGGTTTATAGGGGAATAGGGTGGGAAGTAATTTAAATGTAAATAAGTAATAATTTATTTTCATTAATTGTTTTTGCTAATTATATTATTGCTAATTATTTAGTAATTGGTAATTAATTTTTCTAACTGGTAATTCATTTTAATTAATTATTTAATTAATAATTATGTTAAGTGTATTATTTTATTATTGGCGTTTGTTGTGCGTTAATAGGGGAATAGTGTGTAAAGTAATTGATATGTAATTAAGTAGATATTACAATTATAGTTGGGTATTGATAGTTAATTTTTGGGATATTAATTATTCATTGGTAATTATTTCTTTAATAATTATTTATTGGTATTTGTAAATAGTTTAGATTAATTCAATAAATAATTGCTTTAATATTTTAAAATATTAATTTATTTATAAGTATGTTATTTTTAACTTCTACGCAACCCACACTCTCCCTACTGTTGCACTCTCTGGCGTGGGAATAGTAATTTTTACCCATACGCTATCTAACACTTTCCCTACTGTTGCACTCTCTGGAGTGGCAATAGTAATTTTTACCCCTACACTATCCAACACTTTCCCTACTGTTGCACTCTCTGGAATTGGAATAGTAATTTTACCCCTACGCTATCCAACACTTTCCCTACTGTTGCACTCTCTGGAATGGGAATAGTAATTTTTACCCCTACGCTATCCAACATTTTCCTTACTGTGTTTTTGGGGGGGAGTTGGAATATTATTTTATTCCCTCTGTTACTTAATATTTTTTGTATTGTTTTAGTTAATGAAGTATATAATTAATTGTAAAACTATTAAAAGTACATTTCTTTTTTTAATTCATTTTGCATAATTATTTCTTTTTTATTGATGTTATTATTTTATGTGTATAGATGAGTTTGTAATTTATTATATTTTTAATCATTTATAAGTTATTACAATAGCATTAAAACTGATTATTAAGTATATATATTATATATTATATGTATAGCTTTAATACATTTTTTATTACATAATGTATGTTACTTATTAATTGCAGATATTATAAAATATTTTTTACTATGTTTATTATATTTGTAAGTAAATTAATTTTACATATTTTTTTTAATTAAAAAAAATGATAGCTTTTTTCTCGATATTTTTGTACTTACCTTGTTGTAGATAGGATGTCGATATTGTTGACATCGATATTATTGCTCCGATATTTTTGTGTCTCGATATTTTGCGTTTCGATATTTTGTCAGACATTCCTTTTTAAGCCCTACTAGCTATGGTGTCTAAGCTAGCAAGTATCCCCTAACATTTTTCGAGAACGTGCTGTGTAGTCCTTCAAAGCAGGGCTGCTTAAAGAAAAAATGGGAAAGAGGAAGCAAACCATGGGCACGCCAAGAGGGGGGAGCACAGCAACTACTCTAGACTCTTTTTAAGCCAGGGCAGCAAATGTCTTGTCTTGTCAAACGAAATTGCCTTGACTGAAAGGAGACTCTCATTGGACATAACTAATCATCCCCGATCTTATTGCCTCTTGTTGACTCTTTGAAAATAGAAGACTCAGGGAAGATGGTACCCATCATGACCACCGCTACCACCTTTGCCAGATGGAGCTGATAGCAACCAAGATCAAATTCCACTCCTGTCTGAACGTCCTGTTAAAAGGAAGAGAGGAGGAGGGAAAAAACTGTGCAGATATCCAAGAAGGTTACTGGTTCAGCCACTCTAGACCAGGTGGACCTGAGTCAGCTTGTGTATAATTTAGGGCCTAGATTGAAGATATGATAAAGTCACTCCTGGCACCCATTAATTCATGACTGACAAAGATAAAAGCCTTGCTCCATCAGTCCACTGCGATACATTCTCAATATCTAGCTATAAATCTGGACACAGCGACTGTGGATGTGAATGGGGGTGCAGGGCCTACACAGCGGGATGGACCAGCACCGTTAGCACCCTCAGCAATTGGCTATCAGCACATGGACTGCAGAGGTAGCGCACAGCTAGGGCAAGGGAATAAAAATGAACCACAAGAGGGTACACAATCACATAGGAGCCTGGGAAGATCACAAAATACTCAGGAGTAGAGGGGTGGTGCGGACGTAGCTTCAAGGAGGTCACTAGATATCCATAAGATCAACCCCCGTAATAATTCTTAGCCCGATTTGCAGGGCCCCAACTCTTCTCACCTCCCTCAAAGGACAGAAGGGAGACGTGATATCCTAGATTTGCCCCCAGTGTCAGCCCCCTGAGTAGCCATTCTGACAGGTGGCCCACCAGTTAAGCAGGGTACCTTAGAGGCTACGATAAATCTGCTACATAAAGTGACCCACTGGCTAGACAATATGTTAGTAAACGGTCACCCTTTATCACCTCATGTCATCATGGCCAGAAGAGTGGTATGGGTTGTAACCAATATAAAGAGACAAGGAAGGTGTTTGCATTATGGTTAATTTAATGCACCCGATAGACACAAAAGCCATGATCCACAGTTAATGTAGGCAAGAGTCTAAAACTGAACTTAAGGTTGTCCCGTTTTGTTTTGTTTATCATATAGGGCTACCATGTCCTTTTTATAAAGCCGCTTCCCCCTCCACTGCAGGTCGTGCAAAGGGAGGCCTGCTTACCCTGCTATCACTCAAATTAGCCTGCACGATGAAGATGTTGCTCTGTTCTTAGCCCCATCTGTAAGCAGTGGAATTAATTTCTTCTTAGCGACCCACCTTGGTGGTAAATAACTTTTATAATTCTTGCTACAGGGAAATTGATACCGGGCATATTGCTGCACTTGAGGGCTTTCTGGAGCATTACGGAGAGGAGAGTTGCTCCTACTTTGACGTCCTTATTATGGGGAATTTTAATGTCCATCTTTGTCCCTCTAATTGTACCCAAGGTAGGGGACCTTGTGACACCATGGTTCATTCCGCTCATTTCGAACATTCTGTCCAAGGGTGTTGGTTAGATAACTTACTTCCTATAAATAACCTACAATGTCTTGAAAATATGGGTGAGATAGAGTCAGTTCCATCTTTTATTGGCAGGGGCTGCTGTTTAACTATAAGTTTCATCCTGGTATCTGCTCTTTTGCCTTTTGCTTCCTGATATATTAAAAGGAAACCCCCTTTTGGAGCTGCCATAGTGATCAAAACCCTCTGATTTCCGAAATGTTGAGGGAGCTGGTCTTCCATGAGGCTGAGAGAAAGAGTCTTTCAAATGTGGATTTTAAATATATAGATAAGATCTGTAAAATCAGGTGGGGGAAGATAATGCTGGAGGCCTTTTTAGCTGAGCTATACACTGAGGGCGAAGAAGATATCAAACTGTGTCTTGATAACCATTTTGAGGCCAATGGGGTAATATGGGCTTTTAGTAACCTTGTAAAGCGGAGTGCAGAAAATCTAATGGGACGAGATTGGACAGGGGACTTGAAGGGGGAAAAATGATACAGATTGCTTTAAATCCCATAAGGCTCCATGATCACTTTAAAACACAAACCTACGGATAACGAAAAGATCAAGGTTTGTAGGAAAGCCTATAAATTGGCCACAGCCCTAAGGAAAGACAAGATACAGGAGCAGCTGTGGTACAATCTGAATCAGGTTAGTGTTGTGTCTAACAGTTCAAAATTCTGGAAAATTGTAAAAAGCCCTGTTTTCATACATCAACACTCCACGAGAACAGATTGCCTAGGAATTTGTGTCACTAACAATTAAGTCCCTGTCCTAGGAATTGAACTATCCATTGTTCAGGTCGTCCCTGTTTTTTCTAATTTATGCATGGACTTAACGTCAGCTTTCGACCGAGTGAATACGTCAAAACAATGGCCCTTACTACTAGAAATTGGAATGGATGACGATCTGGTGGCCTTCTTGCACTGGTCACACTTAAATTTGACTGCTCCGGCCAGATATAATGTAAATGGTTCCCTTACAGAATCTTGGGATGTTAAACGAGGGGTGAGGCAGGGATGTATTTCGACCTCTGTCTTATTTACTTTATATATTAACAACCTGGGGGCTGCTCTGTCAACTGCTAGCAAATACATATCTAGAGCAGGCTCTAAACTCATCCCAGCCCTCTCATATGCGGACGATGCAGTTCTACTTGCAAGGACACCAATGGGGTTGCAAAGACTTGTAAACACCTTTATTGATTTTATGGTTTAACTTCACCTCTCCAATAATTTCTCTGAGTCCCATATAATGTTGACTGGTAATATTAAGCGTGACAAGCGTACGCTCAAATGCAAATGTAGAGAACGGACAAATGTTGCTACATTTCCTTATTTGGGCATTCTGTTTGACGAAATAGGGTCATGGGTGACTCAGAAAATTCTCAAAAAAATTACACTGTCTAGAGCAGTTGGAGCAACTATGGACTTTGCTAGGAGATTGGGAAGTAAACCATTATGACCACTATTGAAGGTCTATAACGAGAAATGCATACCAAGGGCCACAAATGGCAGCGAGGTATGGGGCTATAAGGAGACCAGCGATCTGCAGGTGGCCAAAAATAAATATCTGCGAAAACCTTTAGCTGTACCCCCTTGCACCCCTTCTTTTATGGTGCACAAAGTACTAGGGCAGGGCTACATTTCCGATCGCATAGCAGTGGCCCCTTTAATATAGTAGTTAAAAATATGGTCTAGCCCCACCCCTACCCTGAAACAATTGTTTTAGAAGATTGTATGAGGCTTGATAGGGCTGCCGACGTTCTTTGGCTAGGTTACCTTTCACAGCAGCTAGCGAATATAGGGCGCCCTGAGATCTTTACACACTACAGACAGATGTACCCTGGAGAGGTGAATGAGATTAAAAGGCAATTTTTAGCCAGGAGGATGGTGGAAAGGGAAAAAGTGAACACAGTAAATCCATAATAAGACAATATTTTATATTGAGTCCTGGGACCCTGGAACAACCTTTCTGGTCTGACATTGAAAATGTACACCATCGCTTTCTTTTAATTAGATTTAGGTTTAACTGTATTCATTGGTGTTTCACAGTCCCCAAGGGCTTTTCTAAGCCAGAGGCCTTAAAGCCCTGCTCTTGTGACGATTTCTCGGACCAAGATCTTTTACATTTTATGTTTTCCTGTGGACTTTATAATGACCTCTGGATAAATTATATCTTACCACTTTTAAAACATTGTAATTTTCACAAGTGAGGCCAGCTCTGCTATATCTGCAAATGTTCTCCTCACCTTTGATATGTTTTGGGGTTGCGAGATTTTTAACAGGCGCCCTATGGCGAAGGAAAGAATTTGATCATGCACTGAACCAGTCTTGGAAATGTCATACTTTAGGGGGCATTGTTTTTGCTAGTACTGTATAGAGTGCACTTTAACGAGGTCTATAAAAGCGCAAAAGATCTGTATATTAGAGAACTGAGACCCATACTTGGCAATTGTATATTAATTTGTGGACCTGCCCAGTTTTATCTTTTTACTCTTGGTGTGTGTTAAATGTGCTTTTATGGTCATCTGTGGCCCAATAAAGTTTATTTGACTGACTACACCACACATTAAGCTCTGTTATACATGTCTTTATTCCTCAGCATGCAACCAGTAACTCAGTGTACTGCACCATAGACTTTATTAACCATACACACCCAACCTCCTCCCAGCTGATTATTAACTTTGATAGGAGTCAGCCTAGGACCACAAGGGTTCTACTGCACATGATCACATGACACTATATCTCCCTCTTTGTTAAATAAAAAATACAAAGAACATTTATACATTAGAGTTCCTCAATGAATTATTGAAGTGCTCACACCAATCTTCCAGATCGAGCCATACGATGTGAAGGAGTTGCACTGTCATCTGGCATTGTAGATATAGACTCAAATGCTTGACTTGGGCACTCAGGTGGACATGTATTACTCGTAAGGTCTGGAGCCGACAAATATCAAGGCAGATGCTTTAAAAGTGACTAGTCTTTCACAATGGACTTTCCGGGATGTTGAGTGGGCACCATATGTTCTTTACATGTTTTGATTCTCAATGGTTCAGCATCAAATGGACTGTCAGTATTGGCGTTTCCGGTTTTGTTTGACTAGGACTCAGTCTGCTTCCTCAAAAAACACATCTCAAGTGCTTCAGTGCTTATCTGCAGAAGCATTCAACTTCAGTGTCTGTGACATGAATCTCATCAGTGCCCATTACTCAGATCGTGGTCCATTGTTGTAGCTTTTCCCAATGGCTCTCCCAAACAGCAAGGTGGCAGGGCTTTCACCTGTTGTAGAATCGGGATTTGACAGATAGAGATGAAGGGCTGGACATAAGTCTGACTTAAAAATATTATCCAGCCTCTCGATGACTTTGTCTTTGTCATGTGTGGTCGATGATCGTCTTCCACTAAGGGAAAACGCGAGTGTTCTCAATTACTACCTTGAGATGATGGCCATTGTTTTTTTTTTTTTAATTTTTGGAAACCTTTATTGTGCAACAAAAGCTTACAGGTACGGGCCCACAACCATGCAGGCCGGCCGCGAAATCAAGTGGTAGCACTCTAGGCAAAATCAAGACAGCTCAGCAGTCCCTGAGACGAGGAACAGCAATTATCCGATGCATCACATACTGAAGAAAAAGGGGGACCACTGAGTACAGGATAAGTGAGGTTAATTTTTAAAGGTATAGGTAAGAAGGATCAGACGCAGTCACTTCATCGAGAACACATGGCGGGCAATGATCCCAGCGAATCAGCAACAAACTAGGCAATAATTAGAGGATCATCAGAAGAACTTGAGGATAAGAACAAACAGTACAATACATACTGGTCAGTACCCGCCCCATGATCGTGGAACATCTTGACTAACGGTAGTGGAGAGACCAACAGCAGAAACAATAAGCAGCGCTACACCTAACCACCAACCTGACCCAAAGGAAAAAGGAAAGAGTAAGAAGAGTCAAGAGAGAAAGGAGAAAAATAAGGCCCATAGAACCAAGACGAAACAAAAGACCCACCCCAAACCCAGCACGCATGCAGAGGCTACGGCCTACCCCCCCCTAGCAGTGTGCCTGTCGCCCAAAAACCGAGTCCCGAAATATAGACTCAGAAAAGAGAAAAAGGAAAGGAAAAAGAAGAAAGGGGAAGGGAGAAAAAGGAACTAAGACCTGATGGGAGAGGAGACATGCAATCAAAACGATCTGCTCCCACCCTCCACCTGTGTACAATTGGAGCCTACGAGAAGAGGAAGTCACTGCAAAGTCAAATACAGGAACATGATGAGGAAGCGATCATACTTGTACAATCGAAAGTACGCCATTTATCCATGCACGAAGTAGTAGTCCGCCGATGCAAGTTATCTCAACCCTGTCCCTGTTTGTCCAGGGCCATAGACACGGAGTGCACATTGAACCAGAAGCGGACGGGCCAGGAGTGAAACGCAAGAACTCCAGGGCACGAAACACGGCACCAGTCATGATGGCCTTGGATGGGACCAGCAAGAAAAAGCAACAGCAACAGCAGGCAACACGAACAACGCCCCGCTGACCAAGAAGGGGCACTCGCTCCGCTAGGACAGACATCGGATCCCGGCTCAGCAGGGCAAGGCGAACAATCGCCGGGAGTCACGGCAAGGCAGGCCCGGACGGACCCCGGCCGGAGTCCCACCGTCATTTCCACTCCTTGGAAGCGCTCCCGACAAAACAGAGCAACGGGCATCCAGACCTCCAGACAAGTGACGGCCGTAATCTCATCAACCTCGGAGAAGGTTCGTGCAGCACATTTCAGCGGTTGGTCCGCACCCGTGGGGGGCGGCTCAGCGAGCCCGTCAAGAAAATCATCATCCGGTCCAGCGGCATTCAACATCATGGCCTCGCGCCAGGAACTCAAGGCAGCGAGGACGTCGCCAATCGTAGGATCACCCCTACAGTATTCAGCAAACATGCCGTGCGACAGGCCAGTGTTCCCGTCGATGACGGGTCTGAGATACAGGGCGCTGGCCACCATCTTGTCAGCACGGCGAGGCCACTATACGCTCCAGCCCCGATCCAGTGGCCAGCGGGGTTCAGCGAGAGCCAGCCGGGGACAGTCAACCGCACCAGTGGTGCAGGGAAGCGGGCCACCAAAACATTGGAGGTAGTCGGCGCCTCTAGCCCATGGGCGCCGCCCGCCGAGTCCGGGCGGAGGATTTCAAAATGGCCGGTTGGGAGACAAAGGGGAGATGCGTCTCCCATGCGGTCAACCCCCGTCTGTGGGATGTGGAACCCCGCCACCAGGTCCCACCAGGTCCCCGGACCACCAGTCCGGGTCCGGTCAGTCGCCACCGGTCCAACCGCACAGTGGCCTCTTCGGTCGACCCCTCTCCTCCACCAGGGGCCGGCGCAGGGACTTTGTTCCAGTCAGGAGCCGCAGGCAAGTCCAGGCCCGCCCGCCTCGCAGGCTCCGAAAGCGAACAAGGGCACAGCTCAGGATCCGCCGCACCCAGGAGCATCCGGAGCAGATGGTAAGTATCAGCAATCTGTCATGTTTCCATATTTCCTCAAATACATCTTCTCGGGGCAGGATAGGGCACAGGATTAATAAAACAGGCGAGAAGGTCGACGGAGCCGAGCTACAACGCGGCCATCACGGTCGCGAGCTTGGCTCCTCCCCGATGATGGCCATTGTTGAAGGGTCCAACAAAATCAACTGCATTGTTCTCCCACACTTGTTTAGAAAGGTCAGAAATATTCAGCGGATGTTGTGTTGACTTAGCGTATAAGCAGTTGCACAGTTGATGTGCTTTCAGTTCCTTCTCAACTCGTTTGTCAAGGCCAGGAAATCACACTCGGTCTTTGAGGGCTCTCTTGGGGGCTACAATAACAAGATATCCTTCATGTGCCAGTTCAATTACTTGTTGTCTCAAGCTCTCAGGTATGACAATCCTCAAACCTCTTAGTATAATACCTTCTTGAGTGACAGAAAGTTCTTCCTGCACAATGTTTAATATTCAACATCATCCATGGGAGGTTGAGTGTGCATACTCCAGGATTGCCTTGCAATGATATCCTTGAGTGTGTGCATGTCTCTGTCACTGTTGGTAGCAGCATTTGTCTGCTCAATGGATAGAGCTGCAAGGGTGCTAGACTTTATTATGAAATTAACATATTCTTCAGCCACTTTAGACATTGCACTATGATGCTGTAGCAGCATTTGTGAGAACTAATCTGAGGGGTTTTGATCCTTCCGTGGATTAGAACAATAGTGTAATCATACTCTTGCAGTCTCAACCCCTACCTCTTGATGTGAGGGGCCATCTTGGCTTTTGGATTTCCATAAATACTGAGCAATGCCTGGTGGTCAGTGACAAAGGTGAAATGTTTTCTGTACAGAAACACATGAAAATGTTTGCAAGCCCACACTACAGCCAGGGTCTCTTTTTCTGGCTGCGAATAGACATATTGAGTATGAGATATAATTCCACAAGCATAGGCAACAATGTGTCTCTGAGTATTTGGATTTCCGTTGTGTTGAGCAAGGATTGTGCCTAATCCAACTGGGATTGCATCTACTCTAATCTCAGTATGTAAATTTGGATCAAGATAGGCCATTTCAGTTGCATTTGTAATGTTGTGCTTGATTTTCTTGAAGCTCCTGTCACACTCAGACGACTGTTGGAAGGAAACATTCTTCTTTGTCAATTCTTGTTATGGGGCACTCACAGTGGCAAAGTAATCAATGTATCTGGAGCAATAGAAGGATCATAGCATGGTCACATCTTTTTGGGGACAAGTGGATGAAAAAGCTTGTACATTTCAGGGTCAAGCTTTCTTCCCCCTTCAGAGAAAATATGCATTTGAGTTTGATTTTATGAAACTCACTTTATTCTGCATTTACTGCAGTGGCGAGAAAACAGTATATTTATGAAAGATCCTTGTCATGTCCCTTTTGTGGGCCCCAAGCACTAGTATATCGCTAGTATAACATCACTGTAATTAAAAGCATATGTGACAGATTGAATTACTTGGCAAATAACATCCTGAAAGATTTCCGCAGCCACCGATACACCAAAACTGAATCTTTTATATCCGAACAAATAAACATGAGTTGAAAAAGTAGTAATGTACTCACAGTTCTTTTCCAGCTTCTGTTGAAGGTATCCTTTTACAAATCATGACAGGTTACGACTTTGGTACCATTCAGCTGCGTAATCATATCTGTTATGTGTGGACTTAGATGCCATGAATGTCCTCCTTAATGTATACCTTCATTATCTTACGTTTCCCTAGACCGCAAAATAACGATAGGAATTGACTTACTATTTCTAATGTGCATTGAGGTTGTAGTTGATGGATATCAGTCCCATGTCAGTAGCAGTGCTGAAACTAAGTAGACATGCACTTGACGAAGTACCTTCGAGGACATAAATTAGTGCTTTTATTGTCATTTTCTTATGTCTCATGGTCGCTGTGAATGACTCTTAACTGTGCAATGGCGTAGAAGCAGTCCACATGTACACTTTTGTTTTCAATGGCATTAGACGTGGTGCCAAAGAGAGTTTGGTGTATTTTAAAGCCAGCATGATGTTGATTGATGCACCACTCTCCATAACAAAGTTTATAGGGCAGCTATTCTCCTCTAGCTTGATCGTTAGGCATTGGCCAAATGAGTTTAGTCGCTTCACATGGCAATTTCTCTTTGACTTATTTTCTTCTTTGCAAGCGGCTAATCCTACATGTGCATGTTGTTCTGTGATCGACATCATCAATGCAAATCCATTTTCTTCACTGTTTATCGAGGATAACATAGAACAGCCTTTGGAAGATGAATTCAATGATGTTTAGTCTCTACTTGCCTCAATTCATGTTGCCGTTTGGCCTTGTGGGTTGTGGCTAGAATGCTTCTGGGACCTTCTGGCACCCATTTTTCCAATCATAGTGCACATAGTTTCTCTTTTGCTTTGCACAATATTATGAAAAGGTTTTCATTCCCACAGTCTTTCAATATCTTTCCAATGGTTGGACATTTACCTTCATGTGCAAACAAGAATGTACGTTAGAAACACAATTTCTTTGACTTCTGAGACACCATTTTCTTGGCCTCCTCTTTGGTTTTCTGCTTACTTTTTCGTTATCAACGTTGATTCATTCTGGACTGTTCAGCTTCCATATTAGCAGCCTGTCTAACTGCAAGTTCCTCAGCTCTCGCAGCTATGTGTACATTTCTAGACCTAGTTTTCTCTCAGCATGCGTCATCTGAACAAATCGAATAGGCAGCCTTCGATGACTCTGAGATGCATGGCTTTTTTGTCATTGAATATACTGAGCTTGCAGTGCTTAATGAGGGTATCAAGTCTTTCGACTAACTCATCCATCGTTTTATCACTTTGCTGTCTTGCCTGGTTGAAAATGCATCTTTAATAGACCACATTAAGTATTGGATTGAACTTGGCATCCAACGTTTCTTTGATTTGACGGTACAATACTTCATCAGCCTGTGATATTTTCTTTATCACTTGTTTTACTCCAACACCTGCAAAATTATTTACGAATTGTATAGTCTTTCTGCCATCTACTTCTTCAAGAGCATCTATTAAGTCTTTGAACGTTTCGATACATGCAGTCCATCTGGCACTAATATTCTGATTTTTGCTTGTGCCGAATGGCGGGGATGGTTTCAGGAACACAGCAGTGGCATAACTAGTGCTGGGACTTGCTGACGTTGAGAGTATATGCTGTCCCTACGACAATTGCTGCTCTCTCAGACCTGCACCTTCTGTAAGCATCAGCCGTGTACTTATACCTGACTCATCGTGTCCAGGCTGATGTACTGCTATCAAACAAAAATATGAATTCCCTTTGGTGACTAAACTAATTTGTCAAGCATTCATCTCATTCATAACGCAAGCCAACCATCTCAATTTTCTAAGAAATCCCTCAATCTCTATTTACAATGCCACAAGACAACCACTGGATGTGATTGGAACATAACCTATGTTTTATTAAAAAACATTAAAACCATTTCACAACTATATATTGTGCACAATTTATAGATCAACACATTCAGAAACATATACTATTATTAACTTTCATATTTGGTAAAATGTTGTGTTGGCTGATACAGAAGAAAGTACAGAAAAACACAGATTTAGTATCAAAAATTATTTATTTTGAATATTTATAAAGCGCGGCTGATACCTTGCAGGCTTCCTGGCGCTGGAGAATACTCTGCTGAGGATAGACCGGAGTAACTAGCAGGCGGGTAGAATTTTAGGGGAAAAGCCAGGTCTTGATGCGCTTCCTAAATGGAAGAAGTTGTGAGATCTGGCATATGTCAATGGGCAAGCTGTTCCATAACTTGGCCGCTGCGACCCTGAAGGATCTGCCCCCGGTTCTGGCTTTGTTGAATCTGGGCACCTTTACCAGACACATATTGCCTATATATATAAAAACAAAATTATGTCTGTTTGTCCTTTATGCATTACTACACCATTCATCCGATCGCCATGAAACTTTGGGAAGTTGTTGAGTACACTCCCGCGAAGGTTTCTGTAAAAAAAAAAAGAAAAACTTGTTAAATATCGCCCCCCGGATCCCCAGGGCCCTCATAATCTGTCCAATACTGAACGTTTACAGTTTACGGTGCGAAACGCTATTGCAATGACCATCAACAAAGCACAAGGACAATCGCTGCAAGTGGGTGGACTAGATTTGGAGAATCCGTGCTTCTCACATGGACAACTGTATGTGGCCAGCTCACGCGTCGGAAAACCTTCTGATTTATTTGTGTACTCACCAGACGGAAAAACAAAAAATACTGTGTATCCACAAGCACTAGAATACGTAAACAGAATTAAAACAACACTTTAAAATGTTTTCCATATTAAAATGAATATGTTTCAATAAAAATGACACAATATAAATTGAATGTTATCATAACAGCTTTCCTTAAATTTTTTTTTTTCTGAGATCGCAGCAACGCGCGACGGGTAAGCTAGCATCCTATATACATCAAATGTACATCATATTAACAAACAAAAACAGTAAGAAAAGATTGTAGTCTTTGGATATCCTCCAACCGACTAAAAAGATAAGACAAGAGAGAAACAAACAAACAAGAAAATGACAGTACACGTATTCGTAGACTAATCCAAAGCAGAAACTTCAATTGTCAGTCATGTATATATTCCAAATATTGTTATAACAATGACTGGTTGATGTGTTGGATTTAGTTCACCCCAGGTGTCGACGGGTTTTGGTGGTTTATGCAGAATATTGACCACCTTTATCAAGACAAATTTAGAATATCTCTCCTTTAACAATCTTCAGATAAATGAACAATGATTACTCACTGCGAAGAAAAGTCCTAAAATTCACAATTCCAAATGATACCAATCAAAAATAAATGCTTCCCCACATCGCATCACATTGCCAGAGTGATGTTTTGTGGCACTTCCAAACATAGATTATATTAACCCCCGACCACTGACACATGGTCACTTTCAAACATACAGGCCATTAATTAATATCTCACAAAAACCGTCATACCATCCAAACTGTCCTGTTCAATTATAGCCAAAGATCTACAGATACAATCAATCATACATATATGCTGGTGTGATTTCCTTTGATATTTTAGTATCATGACTCACCCAAATCAAATGTGGGAATTATCCTCAGGGCGTATATGTATTCCTTGGTTGCAAAATCAATCCGCTGTGTATCTGGAAAATATTATCCTTAATATCACACTGTGCTGTTGTGATTGTTCTGTATGTGAAGAATGTTGGGTTTATTAGTACAAAAACCAAATGGATAAAATAGGTCCGAATGGCCTTCCATAATGAAATAATAATATTCAAGCTAGATACATTTCCAAGTTAATGTTGTGTTCCTATCATGCGTGGCTTAAGCTCGTTTTTTCCTTTACCTAGCTGAAACTTATAAAGATAGAACTTAAGGTATGCCGCAACCTTACCTATTCCCTGATAACTGGCAATCTCAGGTACAGCCAGGTATCTCAAAAGTCCTCCAGGCTTGTTTATCCTAAATATAATTGTGTAGGGTCTGGAGACTCCTGTCTTTATGACGATCCTATATAGACAATTAATAGGGTCATTATCGGTTGCTAACTGTCTAGTTGTATGTTAGTGCAACAAAATAAAACTAAACGAATAAGGGCAGGACCGCAAACTCACCATTTCTATTAATGGTCCTTCGGCGTTCGTGCATCCAATCTATACTTCTCAACAGACCCAGTTTAGCCGCATTCTGATTTAAATAGCCCACTAAATGGTGGATCAAGCCCAACCAACCCTTTGAGCTCAAATCCCGTGTTCCATGAGAACACCATTCATGCGCCACTTGTCGCTTGATAGCCATATTTAAATGGAGTATATGTTTGTTGTGGCAGCACAAATGTTACTATCTATGAAATTCTCAGGTACCTGTGCAAAGATCAGAACAGGTCTTGTGTTTAGTATTTATAAGGTAGCACTCTCTTTCCACTGTCAATCTAATTCGGAGGGCATCGGTTAAAACGTGATGTGATTGTCGTTCCACCTAAACGGTATTCACCCTAAGCCGGAATTGTAATCCAGCGAAATAGCAGTATTAATAGTTAGTCAGTAATGTCAATCTATCATATGGACTCCAGGTAAATTAGCCCACTATGGTCACATTGCCAATTGTACAAGGGATGAGCAATTTACCCAAGCTTTCATTTCGGCCATATTGGAATAAACTGTTACAGCTCATCGTGCACTAGATATAGTATGAAGACAAAATTAGAGTTGCCCCTCTCATAGGTCTCATTTGGGAATCATTTTCTCACCTGGCCTTATTCCCTTAAGGTCCAATATTCTAAGTACGTCGACGGTCATATGTTTATGATCCGCAAATAAACAATTAAAATTCACTCTTCAATTGATTATTGGTTTAGAGCACTGTAATGGCTTATCAAATAAAACATACTGCTGTGGGGTAGGTCTAAGGAAACAAGAAACATCAAGAGATAAGTGTTAGTTACAAAAATGTGTTTAATTCTTCCCTCGAGTTCAACCTCACTGTGTTGTGATTTGAGATGTACCATTGCTCTCGCAGTTTTTTCTTTGCATTTAAATTGCACTCGCGTTTACTTCCCACAATTTTCTCCAGGATAAACCACTGAAAATCGAAATGGCTGTGTTTGGCCTTAATAAAGTGTTTAACCAATGGTGCATTTGTTTCGTTAGGAGCAACATAAGTTCAAAGTCCATTCTCACCTACATATCCCAGTCCACATAGACATAATAGGATATAAATTATATTACTGCTACAACAATTGTTAAGGCTTTTGGATGTTATAGTTGCCTCATGATAACTCAGTGTTTTGCTAACAATACACTGGTCACAATTTGCACAATTCCCATATTTGTAGTTACCAAATTCCTTACATTTCTCAAGGGTGGACTGTTGAGTACTTTTGGTCTCTCTGTACGTATGTGCAAAATTATTGTGTACATTCTGATTCTGTCTAAAGGCAAATATGGGTTTATTTATTCGGGTCTCTTCCCCTTCATTGAGAAGATCCCAATTTCTATTGATAATATTCTAGATTTGATTACTAACATTAGAAAATTGGCTCACAAGTACTATTTGATAATTTTTTGTTGTACTCCCATCCCTCTAAAATATGCTGTCTCTGTTGTAGAATTCTACTTTCTTTATTTCAATTTTGAATGAACTTTTTGGAGTAGCCCCTGTCTTTCAATTTCTTTTTCAGGACCTCAGAATGTGTATAGAAGTCATCCAAAGTTGAACTATTCCTGCGAAGACGCAGGAAATGTCCAGATGGTATATTGTCTTTTTGTGATTTTGGATGGAAACTAGAATAGTGTAATAATGTGTTTTTGTCTGTGGGCTTTGTGTATAATACAATTTCAAAAGTATATCCACTATTATTTATCGTGGTCTCCAAAAAATAACCTAAATTTTGCTCCACTGTGCTGTGAACTTCAGGTTGGGATCTCTCAAGTTCAACCATTCCATAAAATTGTTTGCTGTTTCAACAGGGCCCTCCCAAAGGAACAAATTGTCATCAATAAATCAATACCACTGAATAATGTTCTCAAAAAAAGGTGCTAGTTGGTTATAACATAACATGTGTATTTGTAAAGCGCACATTCACCCAGATGTCTCTTGGCGCTGAATAACAGATGTTCATTGTTACCCAACTCAATGGTACTCATTTTATTGACCTCAGATGGATGAAAGGCTGAGTGGACCTGCCGGGATTTGAACTTGTGACCATGAGTTTGAACACATGCCCCTGCAATGGACGCATTAATCCACTGAGTCACCAGACCCGCATAGATACGTTATAGATTAGTCAGGCTTCAAATGCACTAACATACAGACAAGCCAAGCTAGGGGCAAATGTGGTCACCATTCTAGTCCCTTTAGATTGTCTATAGAGGTCATCTTTTTTTTAGTTTCATAAACCTTTATTGATCTTAAGGCATGATACACTTATGCATTCATTTGTATAGCTTGACACCCTTACATAGCATGTGTTAATGACTACAGCAGAATATAGGCAGACAGTTGGCCTAGCAATACTTTGCAGGTGAGAGGAGGTGTAACAGGATGGTGTGTTCTGTGTGCAAGTGGCTAGTCGAACGTTAAGGGTTGGTTCTGCCAGGGCCAGCATTTGAAATCAGGGTGTCGGGTGGATGACTGGTCAGGGTGCTCCCGGGAATTTGCAGTTCGATGTAGATAGGACCAGGTAGGTCGCCCCCTCAGCCGCCACACGGTCCCCCTGTGCCGCCGCTGCCCCACTGCTCGCTGTGCCACCTGTGTTTGACCAGTCTGGTTTCAGTTTAATTTCTGAGCCTTACTGCCGTCTTTGTTCTTCCTGTAGTCTTTGTGATTTGTGTTTGCCCAATCTAGTTTCAGTTAATTTCTGAGCCTCACTGCCGTCTTTGTTTTTCCTGTAGTCTTTCTCTTCTTCTGTCCCCGTCGCCCCTAGTGCCCGTCCCCGACCCCCCGTGCCCCCCACCCACTCCCCTCCCTCGCTCTTCCCGCCACTGCCACCCTGCTGCCCCACCCCCCTGGTATCCCAATCGCCACCCCGCTCCCACCTCCCAGCTCCTCCTCCCTCCCCTAGCCCTTCTTATGGAGGCCGCGAAAGTGGCCACGCAGTGGACGCGCGCAGCGGGCGAGCCGCTCTCGGCCCGAAGGCGCACCCAAGGCAAGCCCATCCGAGCCTGAACCGCGCCCATCGTCAGAACCCCTTGCCCCCGCCGAAACCAAGTAACCCGACTGAGATACAACACCACGACCCTCCACGCACTCAACACCGGCCGACCAGCCGCCTGCTACCAAGCCACTCAGAGGCACACCCACGGACCCTTCTCCTGCCAAACCTGCAAATTCACCTGCGTCCGAACCCACGTCCCACCACCCAGACCAGGCAACAACAACAACCACCTCAAGTGCATCCTGCTCAACACCCGCTCCGTCCACAAGCACGCCGTTGAACTCTGGGACCTCCTCGACACAACAGCACCAGACATCGCCTTCCTCACAGAAACCTGGATGAACGCCTCCTCAGCCCCCGACATCACCATAGCCATCCCGGACGGCTACAAGATCACCCGAAAGGACCGTGTCAACCAACCCGGAGGAGGAATTGCCATCGTCTACAGGAACACCATCGACGTCACGACCAACTCCGAAGATGCCCTCACCACCGCTGAACACCTACACTTCCAGATCCACACCAACCCCAAGACCACCCTCAGATGAACCCTTGTCTACAGACCCCGGGGCACACCCCTACAATTCAGTGAAGCCATCGCCGACTTCATCAGCCCACACGCCCTCGCCTCATCAGACTACATCCTCCTAGGGGACCTGAACTTCCACCTGGAGAACAACAATGACAACAACACCACCACCGGGCTCGAAAACCTCGCCGACCTCAGGCTCAAGCAATTGGTGAACACCCCCACCCACTACGCCAGCCACGCGCTCGACACCGTCTTCTCTGCCAGAGCCACGATGACTCCACCGGACTACACTGCACCAACCACAGCTGCATCCACTTCACCTTTGAGAAGACGACATCCCACCACCACCCGCAACAAATCCCCCGTAGATGCTGGAGAAAAATCACCGCAGACCAGCTAACCACATCACTGAGCCAGAAACCGCCCATCACCACCACGAACACCGACGATGCAGCCCGCAACCTCACACAGTGGATAGTCAACTGCGCCGACACCCTTGCACCACTAAAGAATGCCCCAGGCAAGCCCGGCAACAGGAAAACAACATGGTTCACCGACGACATCAAAGAATCAAAGAAATCCTGCAGATCCCTCGAGAAAACCTGGTGCCGCGAACAGACGACAGAAAACAAGACAGCCCTCAAGAACGCCACCCGCAAACACCACCAGTCGATCCGCACCACTAAAAAGACATCTTTCAAAGACGGCTGGACAATAACACACACAACAGCAAGGAACTCTTCAACATCGTAAAAGAGCTCTCCAATCCCAACGCCAGCAGCAAAAACATCACACCGTCACAAGACCTCTGCAACTCCCTTGCCACGTTCTTCCACTGCGAGATCGCCGATATACACAACAGCTTTGGCGCCCAGACTCCCCCCCCAGCCACAGAACTAATGCCCCCTACAACCATCCTCAGCGCCTGGACTCCCATCTGCACCCAAGACACCGCCCACGTCATGAACACCATCCACTCCGGCTCTTCTTCCGACCCATGCCCTCACCACATCTTCAACAAAGCCGACACCTTCATCGCTCCCCACCTACGGAACATCATAAACAACTCCCTTGCGTCCGCCACCTTCCCAGAGAGCTGGAAGCACGCAGAGATCAACGCCCTATTGAAGAAACCCACAGGGGACCCGAAAGACCTCAAAAACCTCCGCCCCATCTCTCTTCTTCCCTTCCCAGCGAAAGTGATCGAGAAGATCGTCAATAAGCAGCTGACCGTATTCCTCGAAGCCAATGGGTCCCTCGACCCATCCCAGTCCAGATTTTGAGCCAACCACAGCACCGAGACTGCCCTCATCGCAGCCACCGACGACATCAGGACCCTACTCGACAACGGGGAAATTACCGCCCTCATTCTCCTAGACCTCTCAGCCGCCTTTGATACAGTTTGCCATCGCACCCTAATAACCCACCTCCACAACGCCGGGATCCAAGACAAAGCCCTGGACTGGATCACCTCTTTTCTCTCTGAGAGAACCCAGCGAGTCCGCCTCCCTCCCTTCCTCTCCGCAGCCACCAAGATCATCTGCTGCGTACCCCAAGGCTCTTCACTCAGCCCAACCCTCTTCAGTATCAACATGAGTCCCCTCACCGCCATCCCACGCAAACACACCTCAACAACATCTCATACATAGACGACACCCAGCTGATACTCTCCCTCACCAAAGACCCAGCCACCGCCAAACTCAACCTCCAGGAAGGAATGAAAAACATCCCGGAATGGATGAAACTCAGCCGTCTGAAACTGAACTCAGACAAGACGGAGGTCCTCATTCTCGGACCATCCCCATCTGCCTGGGACAACTCCTGGTGGCCCGCAGAACTAGGCACCGCACCGACACCCACTAACCACGCACGCAACCTGGGATTTATCCTGGACTCCTCTCTCACGATGACCAAGCAAGTCAACGCCATCTTATCTTCATGCTTCAACACCCTGCGCATGTTCCGTAAGATCTTCCGCTGGATCCCCACAGGAACTAGAAAGAGAGTCACCCAGGCCCTCATCACCAGCCGATATATGCCCTATACGCAGGAACCACAATCAAACTCCAGAAAAGACTCCAACGCATACAGAACGCATTCGCACAACTCATTCTCGACATCCCCGCCACAGTCACATATCAGCCCACCTGAGAGACCTGCAGTGGCTCCCCGTCAGCAAAAGGATCACGTTCAGGCTCCTCACCCACGCACACAAAGCGCTCCACGACATAGGCCCAGAATACCTCAACAACCGCCTCACGGGCTACACTCCAACACGCAAACTCCACTCCGCCAGCCTCACCACCGTCCCACGGATCCGCAGAACCACCGCCGGAGGAAGGTCATTCTCCTACCTGGCGGCCAAGACATGGAACTCCCTCCCCACCCACCTTCGTCTGACCCAGGACCACCTCACATTCAGGAAACACCTCAAGACCTGACTTTTCGAGCAGTAGCGGCACTTCCCCCCCCTAGCGCCTTGAGACCTTCACGAGTGAGTAGCACGATCTACAAGTGTATTGATTGATTGATAGGATATCAAAGGGCCCCATATGTCGAATGGTCTGTTGGTCGCTGGCATCAAGTCTCAGTATTCGCTTAGGTGCGTCTGGCAGTGTGCCACGTCTGCTAGCCAGTGCTTGGGTTGCGGCACTGCTCTGTGGCCCCAGTGTATCACCACTCTTCACTTGGCCAGAACTAGCAGCATCGCGATCAACTTGCGATTGGCGTCAGTCGCCTCCCTGACATGGCCCAGTAGGCAGAGGAGTGGGTCCAGTGTAATGTGTTCTGTGGTAATGTACGTAAGGATTGTGTACAGATCCTGCCAAATTCCGTAACCTTGGGACATGACCAAGCCAAATGTGTAAAAGTTGCATCCGGAGTCGCTCAGCGTGAACGTCTGTTGTTATCCATCAGTCCCATCTTGTGTAGTGTAGTAGGGGTGAGGTAGAGCGGTGTGAATGAGTCACAGCCAGTAATTAGGAGAAAGCTGTTTAGTTTTGTTGCAGCAATGCTGCCACTGCGATGGTGAGGGACCATCAGATAGGTTGTCTGTGTATGTATTCCAGAACAGCTTTTGGCTGGGGAGTGAGTGGGACTGTGGGGTTGGTGTTTTTACAGGTTACTCTAATTTGGTGGTACAGTAACTTGTCTAGTGGTCTGTGCTCTCAGGAAGAGAGAGAAATTTTTTTTGGGGTAGAGGTCAGCATTAATACGAATGTCTAGGTTCGCAGCACAGTGTGCCATGCCGTTTTTTTGTAGCGGAGGGAACAAGGGGATGTTAGCAAGTTGCATTGAGGGTGCAAATTAATCACTGTCCAGGGTATGTGTGTGGCCCAGCGCACGCACTCCACAGTGTCTATTTTAGCCCGGGGGCCTTGTGTGGCAGAAACAATGCCGTATGTAGTAGCCAAGTGGAAGCCAGGTCTGTCTCAACTGCCACATGTGATTGCAAGGGCATTGGGTGCATCCAGAACTGAAGGAAACTGGCTTGAGCAAAGAGTGCATCAAGTTTGAGGACGTGGGCCCCCACGCCACCACAGGAAAATGGGAGCGTTAGGATGTCAGAGGCGATACAGGGTTGGCGGCCAGCCCAGAACAATGTGATCACATTATAGCGTAATCTTTTAAAAAATTGCGAGGTAAATGAAATCGGGGTGTTTATAAACAGGTATAAAAATTTCGACAGCACAATCATTTTGGCGATCACGATTTGGCCTGCTAGCGAGAGAAGGAATTTTTGCCATGCGGGTATTTTAGTTTCAAGTCAGTCTATCGCTTCGAGGGAAATTTGATTTCCATAGCTCTTCAAGGTTTCTGCTCAGCCAGATGCCAAGGTATTAAGTGGGACCAGTAGCCCATATTAACAGGCATTCCATGGAAAAGGGCAGTTACGAGTCGGTGAGGGGAAAGAGGATGGATTTACCCCAATTTACATGCACCCCGGAGTAGCAGCCATATCGTATCAATTCCCTTGTCATAGGGGGTAAATTTTCCCGCGGCTCGCGAATATATAACGTTACGTCACCAGGCTGCGGGTTGAGAAGCTGATGCCCCGTTGGGAATGATGTTGACATAGGCATGTGCAAGAGGCTCTATAGCGATGGCAAAGGGCATAGGAGACAATGGGCAGCCCTGCCTGGTGCCCCTGGAGATAGTGATAGGGTTGGTGACCTGCTCATTAATCCTGATGCGAGCCAACGGCAGTGTGTAAAGAAGTTGGATCTTCCGGATGAAGCCCTGACTAAAGCCCAGCCGGTTCCAAAGATAGAAGAGAAAGGGCCATTCCAACATAACAAAGGCCTTGGTGGCATCCAGCAGGGTTGCCACTGTGGGCAAGGCCAGGTTAATCTGGTACATTACGGAAAAATGGTGCGCAGGTTGTGCAATGTGGCGCGACCTGGAATAAACCCTGACTGGTCAGGGTGAGCTATCAGGGGCATGTGAGGGAGATGCTGGTTAGCCAGCAATTTAGCATATATCTGGTTATCTGTGTTAATCAGCAATAGGGGGCGGTATGAGTAGCAGCTTTCAGGGGATTTGTCGGGTTTGAGGAGGAGGGTGATTATAGCCTCACAAAGTGAGAGGGGAAACCTGCCAAGGGTGAGCGATTTGTTGAACATCACAGCCAGATGGGAAATGAGAAGGGGTGCGTATTCTTTATATAACACGGGTGTAAGCCTGTCAGAGCCAGGTGCTTTATCGCCGGGGAACCCTGCAGTTACCTTGCTTATCTCTTTAGTGGTGAATGGCTCATCCAAGTATTCATGGTACTCGTTGCCGAGCCACAGTATCTTGATTGAGTCAAAGTATTGGTCGAGGAGATCGCGAGACGTCGCCTCGCAGACAGTGTATAGTTGGGAATAGAAAGTAGAGATCCTGACAATGATATTGCCGGGGAAAGTGGTCCTTCCAGCAGTCTCATCGCTGAGCCCCATAATGTATGAGGAGGCATGTAGTTTCCTCAAGAGGTTTGCAAGGGTTTTACCAGGGCGGTTACCTCCCTCGTGTCGGCAAGCTCAAAATTCTTGCTTTCGATTGCTACTTCCCTTTCAGCTTCAGCGTTGTATTCAGATCGTTTAGTTCTGATGTCAGCAAGGGTGGCAGGGTTTGGGTCTTGGGTCTGTTGCTGATCAAGCAATTTAAGGTCTGCATCCAGGCCCTCAAGGGTTCCTCTGATGGATTTAAGTACCCCGGATTGTCTGGCAATGCATCCCCCCAAATCACGACCTTTAACGCCTCCCAGAGGGTCAAGGGTGATTCTACAGAGCCGGTATTATGTTTGAAAAATTCAGCAATGACTCCATGATTTGCTTATCAAAATGCAGCGACAAGGACCGTGTTCGGAGGAAGGTACCATGCAAACATGCACCAAAGGGTGAGTGGGAAACTCAAGCCTAAGAGTACCGGGGCGGGTTCTGATAAGGTGTGGGCCGAGTGATCTACAGAGGTGGCCTAGGACCCGACCTCACGGGTAATGAGCCATAGGTCGATACGGGGACCAGGAGCTGTGCATGTTGGACATGCAAGTGCCCTTGCGTGTGTCTGGGTGAGTGTGGCACCAAGCATTGAGCAGTGAGTTGTCATTGGAGATGGTATGTAGGGTGGCAGTGGCCTGGGGATGATGTATGCAAGAACCAGAGCGATCTAGAGTCTCCATGGGTGTGATGTTGAAATCGCCTCCCATATCAGGGGGCTGATAGAGGATATTATACTCTATACTTGAGTGTAGAATTGAAAGTCATCGGTGTTTGGGCCGTAGAGCGCTGCCAGAATCACCATCTGGTTGTAAAGTGTACCTGCTAGTGTCACATAGCAAGCCTGGCTGAAGACGGCTGTAATGCCAGAAACCTGTCCTAGGAAGCTTGTTTCCGGTCCAGGGAAGGCATGGCTTGGCAGTTCGGGCTGGACTGTTCCCATGAGGCACAGTGTCAGACTGATTTGCATATGGCTATACTGGGGTGGCAGAGTGGGCTAAAGAATGGTGATGGATTAAACCCAGATCTGTTGACTGGGTGTGAGTGTTTGATTGGTTTAGATGCTCTGTCCATCACCACCCCCTTTTGTGCCGCTTTGTTTGCCATAAGTTGGCAGGGTATGCTCAGACGTGAGTCCATTGCTCACTTTGCCACTGGATTCAAGCAAGCCTGGCTGAAGACGGCTGTAATTCCAGAAACCAGTCCTAGGAAGCCTGTTTCCGGTCTAGCAAAGGCATGGCTTGGCAGTTTGGACTGGACTGTTCCCATGAGGCACAGTGTCAGACTGATTTGCCTATGGCCATGTCTGAACTGGGGTGGCAGAGTGGACTAAAGAACGGTGATGGATTAAACCCAGATCTGTTGACTGGGTGTGGGTATTTCATTGGATAAGATGCTCCGTCCATCACCACCCCCTTTTGTACTGCCATTTGGTTAGCAGCAGCTTCCCTCTGAGGATGGATAATGACGGATTTCACTGGCTTGGCCAGTGTGCAGCCATCTTGCGGCTGGCGAGACCACGCCCACTTCTATAGACACTTATATACCCTGGATATTGGAGCTCTTTATACTAATATACCCCAAGATGTTACAATTGAGGTGTTTCAAGCGATTATAGAAAACAAGGATATTCCTGGAGTGAATTTATTGTCCAGTGTATTACAATGATACTCAAAAACAATAATTTTTTATTTAAAGATGACCTCTATAGATAATGTAAAAGGACTAGCATGGGGGCCACATGTCCCACTAGCTTGGCGTGTCTATACGTTAGTGCGTTTGAAGCCCGACATATCTATAACGAGCTAGCACCTTTTTTTGAGAACCTTATTGTGTGGTATCGATTTATTGATGACATTCTCTTCATTTGGGAGGGCCCTGTTGAAACACTAAATACATTTTTGGAATGGTTGAACTTGGGAGATCCCAACCTGAAGTTCACAGCACAGTGGAGCAAAATTGAGGTTAATGTTTTGGATATCACGATAAACAATAGTGGAGATACTCTTGAAGTTGTATTATATACAAAGCCCATGGACAAAAACACAATATTAAACTATTCTAGTTTCCATCCAAAATCACAAAAAGACAACATACCATTTGGACAACTCCTGCACCTTCGCAGGAATTGTTCAACTTTGGATGGCTTATATAAGCATTCTGAGGTCCTGAAAAAGAAATTGAAACTAAGACAGGGGCTACCCCAAAAAGTTAATTACAAATTCTTTTAAGCGTGCAAGATTCTTCAACAGAGACAGCATGTTTGAGAGATATAGGAATAAGACAAAAAAAGATCAAATAGTACTTGTGAGCCAGTTTTCTAATGTTAGTAAACAATATTATCAATAGAAATTGGGATCTTCTCAGTGAAGGGGAAGAGACCCGATTAAATAAACCCATATTACCTTTAGACAGAATCAAAATGTATGCAATAATTTTCTACATACGTACAGAGAGACCACAAGTACTCAACAGTCTACCCTTGAGAAAAGTATGGCAATTTGTAACTACAAATGTGGGAATTGTGCAATTTGCAACAAGTGTATTGGTAGCAAAACACTGAGTTATCATGAGGCAACTATAACATCCAAAAGCCTTAAAAATTGTTGTAGCACTAATATCATTTATATCCTATTATGTCCATATAGACTAGGATATGTAGGTGAGGCTGGATGTGAACTTAGATTGCGCCTAACTGAACATAAGTCAGCTCTAAAAACAAAAATCAATGCACCATTGGTTGAACACTTTATTAAGGCCAAACACAGCCATTTAGATTTTCAGTGGTATGTCCTGGAGAAAATTGTGTGAAGTTTTTATTTTATTTATAGAATTTTATAGAGAGCAAACCAGACCCGGGAGGTTATCAGAGCGCTTTACAGGATTGACAGATGGTACAGGCAGACTAGGGATGGGTGTATACAACTGGGATAGGAACAGATAGCTGCATTATACATGGAAAGAAATAATAGGCAATAACACATCCAAGATACAGGTGGGATAAAAACAGGTAGATACATTATAAGAGAGAGCAGCTGTCTCAATTCCCAGGTGGGCTGCCCAGAAATGCCCGGTAGGTGTCCTCCGGAAGAACAATGGGAAATGCCGAATAGACGGAGAAACAAAATTGCTGAGGTGATTGAAATGCAGTGTTCTAAACCAATAAGCAATTGAAGAGTGAATTTTTATTATTTATGTGTGGATCATAAACATATGACCATCAAAGTACTTTGAATATTGGTCCTTCTGGGAATAATGCCAGGTTAGAAAACGACTCTCAAATTAGACTTATGAGAGGGGCGATTTTAATTCTGTCTCTAATTTTGTCTTCATACTATATCTAGTGCACAACACACTGTAAGAGTCTATTACAATATGGCAGCCATGAAATATTGGGTACATTGATCATCATCCCTTGTACAATTGGTGATGTGACCATAGGGGGCTAAGTTTCTGGGAACCCATAAGATAGATTGACATCACTGACTCGCCATTAATACTGCCATTTCCCTGGTTTATAATGCCGGCTTGGGGTGAATAACGTTTAGGTGGAACGACACTCACATCGTGTTTTAACCGATGCCCTCTATATTAGATTGACCGTGGCAAGAAAGTGCTACCTTATAAATATTAAACACGAAACCTGTGCTGCCACAACAAACAAATACTCCATTTAAATATGGCCACCAACCAAGGTACTGTTAAATATTGGACGGATTTGTTAGCATGAGCTGAAAGCCATTTTGTATTTCTGCCAGCCATCTTGTTTGCCATGTGCTGCCACGTGCTCGCCATGTGCTCTGTTCTCCCTCAGTGTTGACTGCTCTTGTAATCTGCCTAGAAACAAACTATATTCAGCATCTTCCACCTTCGCACATGCTCAGTTGAGCTTGCAGCTGTCCTTGCAACTGTTTCTAGTATGTAAATGTCAGGATGTGCTTGCCAAAAACAGCCACTGTTAGCGCCTCCCACTTTGTTGAGCAAGCAGATCTTGTATGTCCATATTAGTCATTGTGCATTCTTACATGAGCCAGGACTGCCCCTAGGTCTTATGCTGACTATGTAACCCTAGAAAAACCAAAGGTGATGATGGACGGAGCGTTGACAATACAAACACTCACCCCCAGTCAACTGATCTGGGTTTAATCCGTCACCGTTCTTTAGCTCACTCCGCCACCCCAGTTCAGACATGGCCATATGCAAATCAGTCTGACCCTGTGCCTCATTGGAACAGTCCAGCCCGAACTGCCAAGCCATGTCTTCCCTGGACCGGAATCAATCTTCCCAGGACAGGTTTCTGGCATTACAGCCGTCTTCAGCTGGGCTTGGTTGACTCCAGTGGCAAAGTGAGCAAGGGACTCACGTCTGAGCATACCCTGCCAACTTAGGGCGAACAAAGAAAAACCAAAGGTGATGATGGACGGAGCGTTGACAATACAAACACTCACTCACAGTAACCCTAAGCATATATAAGGCCTCAGTTTTCTGTACTCCTGAGACTGCCTCATTCATTTGCTGAGGCTTCTGTGTGACGTAGTCTCCCTCATCTGAGATTTAATAAAAATGTATTTTATATTACAGCTTCTGTGCCAATTTCTTCTTTGGTGGTTTAAAAGGACCAAGTATCATTGGGACCCATGGAGAAGGTTTTCTGTTTTCATCACTACGAGTGCGGCATGCATGGTGTTCTCATGGAACCCCGGATTTGAACACAAGGGGTTGGGCTTGATCCACCGGTTTACGGGCTATTTATTTCAGAATGCGGCTGTTGAGAAGTATAGATCGGACGCACGAACGCTGAAGGACCATTAATATAAATGTTTTTGGTCTGCCCTTATTTGTTTAGTTGTATTTTGTTACACCATCATGCAACTAGATAGTTAGCAACCACTAATGACCCTATTAATTGTCTATACAGGATTGTGATAAAGACAGGAGTCTATGAACCCTACCCAATATATTTTGGGATGAACAAGCCTGGAGGAAGATCGGGATAATTGGATGTACATGAGATCGCCAGTTATCTGGGAATAGGTACGCCTTAAGTTTTATCTTTATTAGTTTCAGCTAGTTAAAGGAATAACATTGTAATGTGTTGGCCCCTGGGGGACTTTTGTCTTAACAAAGCGAGCTCAAAGCTGTGCATGATAGGAACACATCATTAATTTGGAAATGTACCTAGCTTGAATATTTGTATTTCATTATGGAAGGCCCTATGGACCTATTTTATCCATTTGGTTTTTGTACTAAAAAAACCAACATTCTTCACATACAGAACAATCACAACGGCACAATGTGATATTAAGGAGAATATTATCTCGAGATACAGCGGATCGATTTCACAACCAAGTAATACATATGTCCTTAGGATACTTGCCACATTTGATTTGGGTGAGTCATGATGCTAAAATATAAAATGAAATCACGCAGGCATATATGTATGAATGAATGAATTTGTAGAACTTTGGATATAATTGAAAAGAACAGTGTGGTAGGTGTGATGGCTTTTGTGAGCTATTAATTAATGGCCTGTATATTTGAAAGTAACCATGTGTCAGTGGTCTGGTGTTATAATCTATGTTTGGAAGTGCCACGGTACATCACTCAGGCAATGTGATAATATATGCTGTTGCTTCACACCCGTATTGGGGAAGTATTTATTGTTGATTGGTATATATAGAATTGTGAATTTTAGGACTTTTCTTCACAGTGAGTATTTATTGTTCATTTATATGTACGCATTCATTTGAAGATTGTTAAAGAAAAGACATTCTAAATTTGCCTTGATAAAGGTGGCCAATACTCTGCATAAACCACTGAAATGTGTCGACGCTTGTGTGGAACCAAATCCAACACATCGGCCAGTCATTGTAATAACAATATTTGGAATATATACATGTCTGGCAATTGAAGTTTCTGATTTGGATTAGTCTACAAACCAGGGAATACGTGTACTGTTGTTTTCTTGTTTGTTTCTCTCTTTACTTATCTTTTCCCTCGGTTGGAGGATATACAAAGACTACTATCTTTTCTTACTGTTTTTATTTGTTGACTATGATGTACATTTGATGTATATAGGATACAATATCTGATTTTAATAATTGTTTATACAAAATCTGTGTTTTTGTGCACTTTCTTCTGTATTAACCAATGCAATATTTATACCAAATATGAAAGTTAATAGTGATATATGTTTCTGAATGTGTTGATCTATGGATTGTGCACAATATATCATTCTTAAACGGTATTAATGGTTTTTAATAAAACATAGGTGATACTCCAATCACATCAAGGGGTTGTCTTGTGGCATTGTAAATAGAGATTGAGTGATTTCTTAGAAAATTGAGATGGTTGGCCTGCGTTATGAATGAGATGAATGCTTGACAAAATAGTTTGGTTACCAAAGAATATTCATATTTTTGTTTGATATCAAAACGCCCTGTCCCTTTGGCACATGGGGCTTCTCTCCTTCTATTTGGCTGATGTTGTACTGCGCCATCTTCTTTCTTGACATTTTCACTGCTCTCACTTTTGTGCATTGTACCTGGTTATTGTTGCCAGTAAAGTCTCTTTGCCCCTTTATTGTCTCTTCCTTTAGCACTTTCTTGTACCTGGCTGTCACTGCCTTTAGCCTTTCTGCTTTGTATTGATGATAGGTCTGTTACACTGTGGTGTAGTACCTTTTGTTTCGGCCATACCAGTAGGCTTCTGGCAGGCATTTTGACTGTGCTTTTTTATAGGGTCTTCACCTTCTTAGAGGGTCTTCTATGAGCTAGAGCAGCCCTTTGACTCCACATACAGCAACCGTACCTTGCTTATTGGGGCACACGTGGCACGCACAAGCAGTTTGCTGAACCTCAACAATCTCCAAGGGAGAGCAGTCTTGTTTCTTTGGGTATGTATCCCCTACTTGTTGTAAGTTGTACCGCCCACCACAGCTCTGGAGCATGCAAATGACTACGCCAAACACAGAGCTCTGTTACACATGTCTTTATTCTTTGGCATGCAACCATTAACTGAACATACTCCCTCATAGACTTTATTGACCACACTAACACACCCCCAAATACCTCCCAACTAATTACGTAACTTTGTAAGGAGTCCGTCTAGGGCCACAAGGGTCCTACTGCACATGATCACACAACACTATAGGTGGGACCTAAGTTGTGTAGTGCCTTGAGTGAGTGTATAAACATGTGTGTGAGTAATTTGAAATGAGAGGGTTTGTGCATTGGTAGACTGTGGAGCTCCTTGAGTTGTGGTGTGATGTGAGCTCTGCGTGGGAGGTTGCAAATGAGTCTTCTTGCCGAGGTATTTACAGTATTTTACTAGTCCAATGTTAGATCCATCTATCACCAATGGCCATTCTTGTGGATGTTTACAGTTGAATATAACAATCTTAGTATTATATTTGTTTATCTTTAGGATGGTGTACATACATGCCCACTAGACATTTTGATTGGGAGCCATATAATATTTGAAATAAACCCTAACCAAACTTTTGAAAAGAAGATTTGTTTTGTTTACGGAGAAATAACGTGTACTTTAAATAAATCCTGTAAAACCATCAGTGGACGTGAGATAACCTCTTATTATCTCAATTCAGTGAAACATAGAATTTTGCTTCTTCATCTTGGCTATATAAATAGGGGTAGGTGGAACTCGGAATTCTGCTGAGTTACATGAAAACTCCATGATATTCTGCAGAATTCCGTGAAAAAGTGAAATTAGGCACACAGCGTTGCTTGCGCTGATTTTTAGTGCTGGGTGCTCGTTCTGCCTTGAAAGATTATCATGAATAGTACCACGTGGCGTGTCAGAGGGCGGTGCTTCTCTTGTTAATTTTGGTGCCACTTGTTTCAATTTTTTACATGAGTTGAGCTTTCTGACTATAAATGCTCGCGACCACCTGCATTGGTGAAATCTCGTCGGGTACCCTCCTAGCGATCACAAATCATGCGAGGGGATGCCAAATCCCACTTGCCAACTTAGTGTTGGTGAGCCGCGTGCCAGAAATAACTCCCCATGCAGTGGTTGGTGAAATTTTGCCGGGACACCACATTGCATGTGTAATGCAGAATGGCCAAAACTCTGTTACCTTCACTGGCGGAGTGGAATTTATCACCCACCCCTAATAACCATACATCAAATTTCCTACTATGTTATGTTATGTTATGTTATGTTATGTTATTTAATCTCTTCTATAGAGCACGGCTACTCCAAAGAGCATCCCAGCGCTTTAGCGAAGAGTGCTAAGGACAGAGTGAAAACACAACAACTAAAAACAAAAGGAACCAGAAGAACTCTATTGAGTAAAGAGCCAGGTTTTCAGCTCTTTCCTAAAGACAAGCAGACTGTTGGCTTTTCTTAAGGAGAGCGGCAGCTCATTCCAACCCCGAGAAGCCAGGTATCGAAACGAGCGGCCTCCTGTTCTAGTACGCTTGATAGAGGGGACAACGGCTTTGGCCAGGGAAGCTGACCGAAGAGTCTGCTGGGTAGATAGAAAGACAGACGTTTCCCAATGTACTTAGGACCCACGCGATGAAGGGTTTTAAAAGCTAGGGTCAAAATTTTTAATAAAATCCTCTTGGAGATAGGCAGCCAATGCAGCACTTTGAGCAACTCTGCGGCTTTAGCCCTTCTCGGAAGCCCGAAAATAGCTCTTGCCGCAGAATTCTGCACAACTTGCAGACGGGCCAGAATATATTTGGGCAGACCCAGATAGAGGGCGTTTGCGTAATCCAAACGCGAACCTATCAAGGCCTGCACAATCGTTTTTTTGTGATGAAGTGACAGCAAAGGAAGAAACTTCCTAAGCATCCTCAGGATGCCAAAACATTTACCTGATAACCCTATAGTCTGGGGTCTGAATGATAGATCACAATCAATCAAAACTCCAAGGTTTTTCGCCTTGAGAGAGACATCGTCCGGGGGAAACATATCCTGCGGCCACCAAGCCTTCCAGCTGGGATCTGGCATACAACCAAAAAAAAGCAACTCCGATTTATCGGAGTTGCATTTTAGACCGTGCCGCTGAAACTATTCGAAGACTACACCCAGGCAATCCCTGATCCGCATGCTGTCGAACGCCCCACCCCTGCCACAAGTGAACAGAAGCTGGGTATCGTCAGCATAGGATATGATCTGGGCAGCAAAGGATTCCGCCACCGTCGCCAGAGGGGCCATATAGATGTTAAAAAGGGTGGGGCGGAGGATAGAACCCTGAGGAACCCCAACCTCTAGCGGCAACATTTCGGCGGAATGTGGAGGTGCCCAGATCATTTGCCGGCGGCCGGTAAGAAAAGATTTAAACCAGTTCAACACCGTCCCACGAAAGCCGATCTCCCAGAGTCTTAAAAGGAGACCCTCATGGGGGACGGTGTCGAAAGCCGCCGACAAATCCAACATAACCAACATGGCCTTACCTCCAGAATCTAAAACATCCCTGATAACATCGGTGACCTCGAGAAGGGCTGTCTCAGTGCTAAAATTAGCATGGAAGCCTGATTGAGACATGTGCAAAAGGTCGTTCTCCTCGATGAAATTGGAGATCGACAGATGCACATGCTTCTCCGTCACTTAGCCAGTGCAGGGAGGAGAGAGATCGGCCTATAGTTGGCATGGATAAGGGGATCCAGGGTGGGCTTTTTAATCAAAGGCGAAATCAAGGCACGTTTCCATGCCTGAGGAACCACACCGGTAGAAAGGGAGGAGTTAAGAAGTGGGTTCAGCAAGATGTTAAGAGCCAACGCCACTCTTCCCAGACATTTCGCTGTACAAGGATCCAGCGGTGAGCCAGACTTTAACCGGGAAAGGATATCTAGAGAGATGGTAAGAGACATAGGGGGAAATTCAGAGAGAAAGGGGCCTACCCCCTCGAAGGAGGGGGACAAAAAGGGCGCACGACTGTCTGCCAACAAGGGACAGGTGGGAGGAAAAGAGTCCTGAATAGACTTAATTTTGTTTACAAAAAACTCTGCTAATTGGTCAATCCAGGACTCGGAGTGCGAATGAGCGGGAGTGCTCAGGGAAGGAGAGGTGGAATCTTTTACTATCCTAAAGATCTCTTTGCTAGCATTTTCAGCCTCATCTATTCTACGCTCCAGATAGGCTTTTTTTCCGTCCCAGATATGCCTATGGTAAGATCTGATCGCGACTCTATATTTCATTTTCTCAGTAGGGTCATATGAGCGCCGCCAGGCCCTTTCAGCCTTCTTGCATTCCTGAAGCAAAGCCCCGAGATGGGAAGTAAACCACGAGGCAGACGCACGCCTCCCAGTGGATTTAACTTTCCTCTCGGGAGATAACTCCTCCAGTCTGGCCGTAAGCCACTTCTGGAAGAGGTTAAGATTCTCCTCCAGGTTGCCCGATAATTGACAGGGGAAGCTATGCAGGGCATCAGACAGCATTTCGGCCAAAATCTGATGAAAAGGCCGCATGGCCCTCTTAGTGTCTCTTAATGTTCTCGACCATGTTGTTGCGGTAGAAAGCACCGCAAAGTGATGATCGGACCACAAGACTGGCTGTGTCGGAGACACACTAATCTGTCTCGTAGAAAATACCTGATCCAGGGTGTGACCTTTGTTATGGGTAGGCCAAGTGATAAAAGGGGCCAACCCTAATGGAGCCGTAATGTCAAGAAGTTTCATAACATCAGAGTCCGAGTTATTGTCCATGTGCAAGTTAAGGTCACCTAATAAAATGCATTGTTCTGATCTAAGGCACGGCACAGAAAGCGCCACTTGAAGTTCATCGAAAAAAGACCCAAGAGGTCCAGGTGTTCTGTAAAGAAGAAGCCCTGCACAAGCTTGTGACGGGGAAAAACGAAGAGTGAAGCCCAAGGCCTCACAACCCGTAATGTTATCAAAGGGGAAAGTTGTACAGGAAATATGCTTATCCACAATCAGTGCCACTCCACCACCCCTACCAGCGACTCTATCTCTCCTGAAGATGTTACAATTGGGAGGAATAGCATTGGCCAAATCGGGGGCTGAGCCTTCGCCCAACCAGGTATCGGTGAGAAATAGACAGGATATATTGGAATCCTGCAACAGGTTCCAAATATCAAGGGAGTGACAGCTCAATGATCTAGTATTAAGGAGGTGACAGTAATAGTGGACAGGTAAAGTGTCCGAAGGAGATCTCTTCTGTTCAGGGAGACGCCAACTGCACCCCGAGCAGCCTTTTCTAAGAGATCGCCACCCCGGAAAGACAAAATGGCACGTATGCAATGAGCCACGTAGAACCTAATGGATGCCGCTGCTAAAAAAATCATAAATGTCTTTGCTCATGACACCACATTTTGCATCACTCTTGACTTTGTCAAAACCACCATGGAATTTTCACGATTCCTCTTTTACATATCCATTGACCATTCTTGTTTCTATTTGCATCCCTTACAAGGACATAGAAATGTTGAAGCAATAAATACATTAATAAACAAATAAATGAATAAATGAAAAAAACTGCGAGAATAAGGAATAAGCAAAATGTTAAACAGAAGGGAATAATGACTAATCCAAGCACCACTTTTTTATTGAAGCCCATTTACCAAACTGTATCACCAGACAGGAGAAAGAGCTCTCAACAACGCAGGAGACTCAGGAAGTAGGAAGTCTGGCTAAAGAAGACTAAAGTGAACGATCTGGCTTGTAAGTATTGTAATGATTGAAGGTATATTGTAGATAAAGGTGCCCTGTCTTATGAAAACCACAATGGGCCAAACAAAGGGATTTAAAGATGACATACTCGTTGATGGGATGCCAAAAAGCAAAGTCCTTGCGAGCTTAGGATGTATGCTTTCAAAGAAGGTAAAATTCCTTAACAAATGATATGTGCTCCTGGTGAAGTCAGTTAAGAGAATTAAATTTTTGGTGTAAGCTGACGCTGTGAGGAAGATGAAAAGGATGCATTCTCAGGTCTGCTTGACAGTGAAGCTTTTTTGACTTCAATAGAGACAAAGATGTAATACATTGATTTTATCATGCTTGAGTCAAAGGACCCTCCTCTTTTTTGGCTATTTCACCATTAATGATTTTCATTAAGGAGCTGGATGTATTACTCTTGACTATATTTAGTTTCCAGTTTTAGACTTTCCAAGACTTTTGGACAACTTTACACTCTCAATCTGCCTCGATGACTTTGTTGATGGGTTATTTAAAGAGCATTGAAGTGGCCAATGGTGATCAGAACTTGGCTATCTAATAAGTAGATTCAGACCTCATCTTCAGCAATGAGCCATCAATACAAGTGGTGCCACAAAAACAAACTCATGTACAGAGCTTTGGTCTAACTGGCTCCAGGCTTTTCTTGTGACACTGGAGAGTATGTATGCAGTCCACTACTTATAATAATAAGCATTTGTTTAGCATAGTTCACCCACTAGAGTGCTGTACACACCTTTTACAATACAATACAAACCTTTCATCAAATAACTTCATGAAACTGGAGGTGAGGCTAGAAATAGGTTACCATGAATAACAATGCAAAAAGTTACACTCTAAAAACTAGTGGAAGGTGCTGTGATTAGTGTTAGAAAGAAAATGTGAAATCAAATGTATATTGTGCACCATGAGACAGATCCCATCAAAGATGACAATATGAACGTACAGGTGACAAGAGATATAATGTTGCCTTTACCAATTAAACAACTATGAATACAGTATGGTTGTTCCGTATGTGTTATTATTGATGTTGTGCATTCTGTGTTTTCACTTACTGGTATAGTGTTTTTGAGATCTTAATCATTGAATTTCATGTGTGAATTGTGATTTGCCTGGCTGTTGTGTGAGTAATGGAGAATTTCAGTGTGGTTTTAGTTTTAATTAAAACTGTAGCTTGCCTGTAATTTTACGTGAATTTCAGAGGTATTCAAAAACATACCTTAAACACTTACAATACTTTCAGTCTATGTTTATGTACTTTTTCCCACATGTTGTGGATTATAAGAGATACCCATGGTTTGTTGATTTACCTGACGGTAACCAAGAAAAGAGCCAACATTTATATTTAATACCACAGTTTTTGTATTTTTCGAACGGGTAGTCGATTCTCCCAATTTTTTGTGGTTGCTACTCTGTTGCAGGTTGTGGTGGAAACCCTTATGAAATCCAAGGGTGAACCCAGAAAGCTATTCATTTCTGAAAATTATATAACATTTGTAATTGATCAAGGGGTCATTTGTGTAAATAGATCATGGTTTTCTTAAAGAAACCCATCACTAATTGGAAAGATAATAGAAACAAGTAAGACAAATCTGACATAGGTGACAATGTTTTCATCTGTAATGTTTGGCACCAGTGGCCTATTTACAAAAAGGCTGGTTCATCTACCAAACCCTTCTTATCACACGGATATATAGGGGCATGTAGTAGTCACACTTCTCTTAGTAAAAAAGCATCTCACTTTTATGGCTGGGCTTAACACCCGTAACAAAAACAAATCAAAATTGTGGCCATCCGAAGTCAATGTACTATCAAAGTGGACTCCCCTTAGTCCCTGGTTTGCTTCAAGATATAATTTGTAAGCAAATTTAAACGATTGCATTTTCAATTGAAAGTTGGACACACCCATAACTACAGAGTTGCAATTGTCAACTCTTTAATACATATAAACACACCAAATGCTTTGCTTATGACCTCACCCTTGATGCGAAAAATACTAGCACAAAAGACATTAGGGATGGTACAGATTACATTAATGGGGTTGTTTTGATGATATACTCTATACCATTTTGAAAACACATGGGTCTACACCCCAACCCCCCAATCTCACCCAAATAGGATTCAGCAACAGCCTACTTGCAGCTTCCTCTAAGAGCAGGTTCAACCCGGCAGAGCAAGACCAAAATAAAGTAAGAAATAAAGAAAAGAGTATTAAATAAAGAAATACTTTTTTTGCCCAAATGAGTGGTTCTGAGAGTAACCTTTTTGTGTATTGTGTTTTTTTCTTCATTTTTCAAATAAAACAATATCTGGAGTGGCTGAGCCTTGTACCAAAGGACCTCCTTTGGTTTCTCCTTTAGTATCTTTCATTTTGCACAGTATTTGTTCTAGTGTTAAAATACTTTTTCTTTGCCAATGGTTAGATTTTGCTCTCCACCCCAGATATTTTTCTTATTTCATGAAAGAGAGTGAAAATAAACAAGGACATGGATCATTCTTCTATAGTTTTTTTCTAATGCACCTTTTCAGAAACAGTTTCCGGATCCTGACTTCTCTTAGTAATATATTTTTTTTAAAGATATTCTTGTTCAGATCTTATGAACTCTTTGGCATGACGAGCATTTAGGTGTCTTCACATAGTGGGCATCCCAAATAAATATTAAACTCTGCTATCCCCGCCCCATAATTAATTGTCAGCGACTTTACAAATGACCCTCTTCAAAGTATATTTTTCACCTGGACAGTGAATTGAAAAACTCCCAGACATATCTGATTTTCTCAGTTGATTTCTCCCAAGCGCACACAACCTAATCTTCTTTTTCTTTTGCCGTAGCTTGAGATGGGATAGTTCTCTTCCGCTCCATTGTACTGATCTCTCTGGCATGTTGGCTCTGTCACTGGGATCACTGAAACAATATCGATAGACCGAATATCGAGTACCAAAAATGTCGACGAAAAATTATCGACTACAAAAATATCAACTACCAATACTTAAACAAAAAATGACATAAATATCGAGTCAACAATATCGCACATAAAAAAATCGACTACAACATTATCGACCCTAAAAAATATCGCAAAACATATATATCGACCTTCAACACATATAAAGACATAAGCAAAAATATCAGAAAAAAAATATAGACCTCTAAAATATCGCTAAATAAAATTATCGACTTCGCTATACATCATAAAAAACAGAAATATCACGAAAAAAACATAGTAAATAGAAAGATAAATCACCATACTAAAATTAAAAGTACTATTATCAATAAATAAATAAACATCAACATTGTTATCATAAATATCATTTTTATAATACAATAACTTCACATAATATATTCATATAAAACATTATACATCTCACACTAAAAAGCAATATTAAATAAAAAGAAAGAAAAAAAAGCTCCACAATAAAAAATACATTTGGCACCTTCCATACATACCACATAACTACCCAAAAAAATGTCTCAAGCAACCAATAAAATACACCAAACAATTCAACAGACCAATCAAAACAACCAACACTTTATTGAAACACCATAAAAAGAAAGAAAACACACTATTAGATACCACTTTGAGCCACAAAACGTTAAGAAGGGGAAACTCTGCCAAATTTTCACCAGAACAGAAAGCTGCTACAATCAAACAAAGGATATACAAAAGAAAAGTAAGTACCACTACCTTATAATAACTACTACACTTAGCACTAAAAAAAATAAACTACCCACTTTCTTTCATTCTTACCATGTCTTGCAGAAATATCAAAATTAAAGAAAAAAAGGCCAACATTTACAAGCCTATCAACTCTAAAAACAAAGTAAGTATATAAACAAAAATAACAGAGACAACTCCTAAAAGAAAAGTTAGCAAGAAAACGTCCATATGGAAAGAAATCCAATAATGCCAAACACAACATATACAATAAATCTTTTTTTATTTACCCAACAGAACCATCAACAAAACAAACAGTGAAGAAAAGCATCCTAAAACACAGCACATCCCTCCAAACAACTGAGAAACAGGTAAATATAATGTGAAAATGTGATGAATGCAAAGGATAAACATAAAACAATACTAAATTTCTCTATGCAACATTTATTTACTGTAGAAAGAAAACAGAAAAATGACAGCAGGAGCCAAATTTATAACTTCACAGAAAGGCAAAATGCTTCTTTGTTATATGGGCTATACATATACCCAAAAAAACAGCATGAATTGAAAGTTTTTGGGAAATGCAGCAAATATTACAGTAATAAATGTTATGGTCGAGCTATAACACAGGAAACAACTGTAACTAATACAACAGAACATAACCACCCTCCCAATGTGACAGAAATAGAAATTAGACAAATGCCTGACTCACTAAAAGAAACAAGCACTAGCACAGACCTCCCATCTACAACTATTCTTAAAGAACATTTAAAAACTCTCCCCCAACATGCATCAAGCCAACTCCCTTCTATAGAATCTCTAAAAAGGACAATAGCTAGGCAAAAAAGAACAACTACAGCTACACCACCTGCCCCAAAAACTTTTGAGGAAGTCCAAATTCCACCTGAACTAAAACTAACTCATAATGACGTACCTTTCATCCTATACGACAATCTATGTAAAGAAAAAAGAATTATAATGTTTGCTACAGCAGACAATATGGTGAAACTACAACAATGCGAAACATAGATGTTGGACGGCACATTCTCAGTATGCCCAAAACCTTTCTACCAATTATACACCATCCATGGACACTATCAAAATTGCAATATTCCCTTCATATATACCCTACTACCCAACAAACAGCCAATAACCTATGTTGAGGTACTAAATAAAATAAAAGACCAAACAAATAAATACTTCCCCCAAAAACTTATCATTGACTTTGAGAAAGCAATGATGAATACAATTCTAAAGACCTACCCTCACACAGCAATACTCTCACAAAATAAAACACATTCAAACATTATCATTTACTATTCCCACCCCACCATAAACTCAGGGAAAGTGCTGGACACAAAACCCATATAATTTCATATTCCAACACCACCAAGTAAAAACTCATGGAAGGTGCTGGACACAAAACCCATATAATTTACTATTCCTACTCGACCAAGAATAACCTCAGGGAAGTTGCTTGACACTCAACCCATATAATTTAGTATTCCTACTCCACCAAGTATAAACTCAGGGAAGGTGCTGGACACAAAACCCATATCATTTACTATTCCAACACCACCAAGTATAAACTCAGGGAAGGTGCTGGACACAAAATCCATATAATTTACTATTCCCACCCCACCAAGTATAAACTCAAGAAAGATGCTGGACACTCAAACAATACAATTTACTATTCCCACTCCACCAAATATAAACTCAGGGAAGGTGCTGGACACAAAACCCATATAATTTACTATTCCAACTCCACCAAGTATAAACTCAGGGAAGGTGCTGGACACAAAACCCATATAATATACTATTCCAACTCCACCAAGTATAAACTCAAAGAAGGTGCTGGACACAAAACCCATATAATTTACTATTCCAACAGCACCAAGTATTAACTCAGTGAAGGTGCTGGACACTCAACCCATATAATTTACTATTCCCACTCCACCAAGTATAAACTCAGGGAAGGTGCTGGACACAAAACCCATATAATTTACTATTCCCACTCCACCAAGTACAAAATGAAATAAGGTGCTGGACACTAAACCCATAAAAATAACTATTCCCACTCCACCAAATATAAACTCAGGGAAGGTGCTGGACAGTCAACCCAAATAATTTACTATTCCCACTCCACCAAGTATAAACTCAGGGAAAGTGCTGGACAGTCAACCCAAATAACTTACTATTCCCACTCCACCAAGTATAAACTCAAGAAAGGTGCTGGACACTCAAACAATAAAATGTACTATTCCCACTCCACCAAGTATAAACTCAGTGAATGTCTGGGTGAGTGGCTGGTTACGTGAATATCTATATCTGTCAGTCAGTTGGTGTCTGAGTGGCTGTATGGGTGTTTGAACGGTATGTGAATTTCTGTATGGGTGAGTGATTTGTTGTCTGAGTACCTCTATGGGTGTCTGAGCATATGTGTGGGTGGGTGAGGGTGTGTGTGACTGCCTGTATGAATGAGTGAGTGGGGGAGTCAGTGGGTTTATGGGTTAGTGAGTGCATGTGTGAGGAGCTGTATGGGTGATTAAGTGTGTGTTTGGCTGTGTGTGAGTAAGTGCATGTGGCAGTGGCATATGGGTGAATAACTGTATATGTAAAAGGCAGTATAGGTGAGTGCTGGAGTAAATGAGTCACTGTATGTGTGAGTAAGTGATTGTGAGGGTGGCTTCATGGGTGAGTGTGGGCTTGTGTCAGTGGCTGTGTAGCTGAGCGAGTATGTGTTAGTATCTGCATGAATAAGTGAGTGGGTGTGTGTATAACTGTATAGGGGAGTAAGTGGCTGTGTGATTGACTCTATGCTTGAGTGTTTAGGTGTGTGAGTAGCTCTATGGATGACTGCCAGTGTGTGAGTGGCTGTATGAGTAGATATATCAGTGGGTGTGTCAATGGTTTTGAGAATGGTAGTATGGATGTTGGAGTGGGTGTATGAAAGGTTATATTGGGGTGTGTGTGGGTGCATCAGAGACTCTGTGGATGATGGCATCTGTGAGCCACTGTAAAAACCACAAGGCTGATAGCATAAATTTAAATATTAGGTTGGGCCCATATTACTTTAATGCAAAGAGTAGGAATATGTGATGTAAATTGTTCAAGGTAGTTTGAATGTTCAACTTGTATTACATTATGACTGCTAAGATTACTATAATGATTACCATAATTCTGATACATAAGATTTATGTATGAATACTGCATAACAAATAACATTTTATTGTAAAATACCAACTGTGTGTTTCTACTGTGTCCGGGGGCTCATTATCTATATGAGATATCTATATGATATATTTATATGAGACTTGTGGTGAGGACTGAGAGAAACTTGCCCATTCTTCTTTTCTCTGAAGAGGGCATGGTATGTATTATTGCTGTTGTTGCTTAGATCTGCATGGATAAAACCCCTTGAAAAATTGTATTTAAGGTAGTCTGGAATTTTACCAGGCCCTGTGCACAACCCACATTGCGTATCAAAACCAAAGTACCGTGGGATGGCTGCAGGGGCTGACCATATGCACAGCCACCTGGTGGAGAAGTGTGGCTCAGGGGTTAGAGGCGGCAGATCTGGAGCTTGAGTTCGGCCCTGGACCAGGGTTCAATTCCCCGCCTCGGCGGGTCTTGGGCTCAAAAATTCCACGGACTCGTTAATTCTCGCTCCGGTGCCTTCTCGACTCATGGGTTCACACTCTGCGACTCTGGGCAATAGCTTGCTTAATCTCCACAACGGCCCCTTGCGGTGGGATGTCTGGCTTTCACCTTGTGGATACCCTGCCACGGTTATCTCACAGGGGAATACCAAGATGGGTTCCCTAAGCAAGCGCGGAGATGCCCCAGGGTAAGTCGTGCGCTATATAAGTTTCATTCATTTCATTTCACCTATGGGACTTTGCTAGCTTGTGTACCCATATAGGGCCTTCTGTAAGGACGGAAGGCCTAGTTCCTGCTCTGTAAATCTCAAGAAAGGTCCAGCCAGGGTCCAAGGCACGTACTACGTGTTAATGTTTTTTTATTTTATCTTACAGAGAGTTCCCTTTAGGACTCCCCACCTGAGCAAGGTGGCCAGAGGATT